>NW_027331981.1:2248075-2449568 GCF_048418815.1 Hemitrygon akajei | reverse complement strand
GGATCTTACTGAAATTGATGCGACATTGAAATGCCCAGATAGATTGGGAGTGCGGAGGATGCTTCCAGTCATGGGTGATTCTAGGACCAGACGACACAGCCTCGCTGTAGAGGGACGACCATTCAGACCAGTGACCACAGTTGGAAGTTGATGGAGAAGTTCTGAGACGCAGATTTATTCTCAGTCGGAGAAGCATAATAAGATTGTCAATATTCAGCGTGGCTTTGTCAAAGGCAGATCGTGCCTTCCGAGCCTGATTAATTATTTTGAGGATGTGACTGTCGCATCGATGAAAGAAGAGTAGTAGATGTAGTTTATATGAAAGGCATATTGAGAACGTAAGGAGGCTTGGGATCCAAGGAGACATTGCTTTCTGGATCCAGAACTGGCTTGCCCACAGATCGCAAAGAGAGGTTGTAGATAGATCATATTCTACATTGAGGTCGATGACCAGTCGAGAGCCTCAGGGATCTATCCTGGGACCCCTTCTCTTTGTGATTTTCATAGATTACCTGGTGTGGAAGGGGAGGGACAATGAGTAAGTTTGATGACGACGCAAAGGTTGGGGGTATTGTGGATAGAGTGGAGGGCTGTCAGAGGTTACAGAGGGACACTGATATGGTGCCAAACTGGGCTAAGAAGTGGTAGATGGAGTTCAACTAAGATGAATGTGAGGTGATTCATTTTGGTTGGTGAAATATGTTGGCCGAATATAGTATTATAGTAAGACTCTTCGCAGTCTGAAGGATCAGAGGAACCTCGGGTTCCAAGTCCATAGACACTCAACGCTGCGACAGTTGGACACTGTTGTTAAGAAGTCATTCGGTGCATTGGCATTCATCAATCGTGGGATCGCGTTTCGGTGCCGAGAGGTGACATGACAGAGGTGTATCAGATGATGAGAGACATTAATCTTGTGTATAGTCAGTGGGGTTTTTTTGTGTGGGTGAGTAGTGAGTGAGTGGAATGGGCTGACGGCAAGACTGGTGGAGGCGGATATGATAAGGTCTTTCAAGCGACTGCTGGACAGGTACATGGAGGTCAGTAAAATAAAGTACTTGGGGAATCTTCCGAAATTTCTACAGTAAGAACATGTTGGGCACAGGTTTGTGTATTTTGCTGTTGGTTTTCTATGTTTCTATGTTTCTATTTCTCGGGACCACGCGATCTGCTCCGTAGAGGAGGCGCAGCCCGCATCTTGGTTTAGTTCACCTTCGAATCGGTTTATTGTCAGACCATAATCGCCGAAGGCAAAGGTCACCGTGAGGTGATTGGACAGATCCAGCAGGAGGAAGGGCGCTTGTGAGTTCTAATGAAAAGTTCTGCATTTGGAATAGTTCTTTCTTCTGAAAGCTGAATATTTTTCCTTCGGCCAGATTTAACTGGGAACTCGCTGCCCGGAGCTGCAGTGATCTCAGTCTCGGTCCTTTCAAAAAGCCATGTTCAATGGGACTACTACAGTAATAAGCAAGACAGACACTGTACCCGAGGTGTTCACCGCCTGGTGATAATGGTCCTTTACTTAAATACAGAAAGATCAGAATGTCCTTTAACTTTTCTACGAGTTCACTTCCTGGATATCTTTCTCAGCTCACCTCAGAGACAAATAAAACTATCCTGATTACCTTCTTCCCGTTGGTAATTTCCCCAGTATCACATTGGCATCCCAAATGCATCAACCAATCCTCGGCAGTGAGTGAGAGAAAACTGCTGAGCATGAGAGAGAGAGAGAGAGAGAGAGAGAGGAGAGAGGAGAGAGGAGGAGAGAGGAGAGAGATGAGAGAGAGGTCAGAGAGAGAGAGAGAGAGAGAGAGAGAGAGAGAGAGAGAGAGAGAGGAGAGAGAGAGAGAGAGGAGAGAGGAGAGAGGAGAGAGAGAGGCAGTAACGGCTACAGACAGGCATACCTTCCTTTACGTTTATTGATCCGTCGATGTGTTGTAACCATTCAGGTATGACCCATCTGTCCTTCAGCTGGACCGTTCCTCTATGCGGGACTCGTCACCTAGGCAAGGTTGGACACACACACAAGCCCCCCACCGGGTCTGCTATATCACTGTGAGTTAAACTGACCGATCCTTTGTTCGGTCACCGATGCTCCACACATTCAGGTGGGTTCCAACACTCAAGCAGTGCTCACTAGTGTGTATCCTGGTGTGCCTGCGGGGTGTCTCGCCAGACCTCACTTTTAACCTACTCCGGAGTCTCAGGTGTCAATCAGTTTTGAATGGCCTTTGTCCATCAAACCAGCCAACTCCGGCTGTCCACTGAGGAATTTTAATGAACAGAATTGTATAAGGTCAACAATCCTCTCAGAAGCCATAAGTCTTTCAGATGTCATAATATGGTGAGTCAACAAGCCTCACTCCTCCTTCTTTATCTCTCTCTTATCTGTAGCAGATCTTACAATTCCAGCATGTTTTCCCTCACATCTCTCTCTCTCTCATTAGCAGCATAACAACAGTAACGGTTTGCGAATCTCGGGGGGGGGGGGGGGGGGGTTATGGGCAACTCTGCACCCTTCTACCCATCACAGCTGTTTATCCTTCGTAACAAACCTATGACTGGAAACTTCTTCTGCACACCCAATCTATCTGGGCATTTCAATATCGCCTCGCTTTCAGTGAAATCCCCGCTCATTCTGCTAATTTCCAGCGAGAACACGTAAAGTGCGCAAAAAAATCCTCGTGCGTTTAGCTTTTCTCCTGGAGATAATGTCCTTTATAGAAATACAGAAAGATCAGAATGTCCTTTACCCTTTTTTACGAGTTTACTCCCTGGATATCTTTATCAGATCACCTCAGCGCACAAATAAAACTATCCCTGTTTATCTTCATCCCGTTGTCGTGACTTTGTGCTGAGTTTCTGTTTCTGGTTCAGGGAGCCCGAGCACCTGAATGTTATGTGTGCTAACAGTGAATAAACACTCCCTGGTTAATATTCAGCTGATAAAGCACTCTAATAAGGTTGGACTTCACCCTCATCAGCAAGTGACTCCACACCCTGTTCCTCGCAAGGACTCATTTTGACAAAGAGATCTACATGCTGCTCACTTCAATATGATTACTTCAGTGGACGGTTGAAGTGATTTACGTTTCTGACACAGGGCAAACTTCACCATAGGTCTATTCTACAGAGACGGCTGAATGAAATACCCTGTGAAATCTGATGAAAGTTTACGCATTTGGAATAATCCTTTTTTTTTCTTTTGAACACAGGTCATTTGTTTTTCCAGACTTTATCTGCGCATGCGCGGCCGTTTTCTCCTGGATTAAAGTGCGCACACGCTTCCGGGAGATACAGCGAGATTAGTGTCAGGCCTGCTTGTAAAGTCAACTTTAGCAATGGACAAACAAGAAACAGCAGCGGGGATATAGTAGTAATAGTAGTAGTAGTAGTAGTAGGAGGAGTAGGAGTAGGAGTAGTAGTAGGAGGAGGAGGAGGAGGAGGAGGAGGAGGAGGAGGAAGAAGAAGAAGAAGAAGAAGAAGAAGAAGAAGAAGAAGAAGAAGAAGAAGAAGAAGAAGAAGAAGAAGAAGAAGAAGAAGAAGAAGAAGAAGAAGAAATCTCTTAACTCCTAGTGGGCCAGAAGCTCAGATATCGGCAGCTTGGTACCTGTAAGTACAAGCGGCAAGCGAGAGAAATAATCACTGCGGGCACAGCAACCACCCCACGTTCACTCGCCATGGTGAGCTCTGTGGGCCGATCCTTGCTGTCTTGTCCGTCTGCCTCTATCACCATCATCGGCACATATATTACCGTCTCCTTCAGTGTACCAGCGAAGTTACTGCCACCAGCATTCTGAGAAAAAGTGTGCAGAACATACAATAGACAGACGGCAAGCACTGAGAGAGGAGTTGGGCCTGTAGGTTGATAGTCAATTGCACCTACCAAACATTTCCATACCACACCACTTCCCTCTGCCTCCCAATCCCCCCAACACTAACATCTAGCAATGTTCACCCACAGTTGTGAGCGTCATCCACGTGACCGCCAGTTCCTGTAGACGACATTCCGGAGGGAGAGAACAGGCGAGGAGCGGCTGCAGTACGTTTGGAGCCGCACGAAGACGTGGAGAGGCGCTGCCAGCTTTCCATTCAAGGACTGGAAGTTTGAACCAATTGGAGTTTTGTAGATAATTTAGCAGTTTCAAATGTAACAAAACAGACCCTGGCCTTTCACTCCTGATTTCATTATTCCAGACACCCTGATGGGATTCCAACTGGTATTATGCTCAAGGACCTTGGATGCCCACAGCCACAACATTGTGTGCCGAAGGGTCTGTACTATTCTGCACTGTTCTACGTTCTGCTCTACGATGTGTTAGCATTGAACGAGGTCTGGGGAAGTTCAGCAGAATGATTCTGGGAATTAAAAGGTTAACGCACGAGGAACTTTTCATCGCTCTTTACCTGTTCGTGCTGGAGTTTTGAAGAATGAGAGGGGATCTCATTGAAACCGATCCGATATTGAAAAGCCTATATAGATTGGGGGTACAGAGGATGATTCCAGACGTGGGTGATTCTAGGACCAGACGACACAGCCTGGCTATAGAGGGACGACCATTTGGACCAGAGATGAGATGGAATTTGTTTGTCCAGTGGGCGAATATGCGGAATCCATTGCTATGGACCGCTATGGACGCCAGGTCATTGAGTCCAGATAAAGCAGAGGATGGTTCTTGGTTAGTTACGTCGTCATGTGGAGAAGGCAGGAGATTTGCAATCAGAGGGAAAGTAAATTGGCCATGATTGAATAGAGGATCAGACTGGATGGGTCGAGTGAGCTAAATGATTTCTTATGTCTTATAATCTGATGGTTATAAGAGCATCAAATATGGCTCAAATGTTTACATTTGAAATAATTCTGCAGCTCACCCGTTTCCCCTCTCTCGGTTGAGGACCCTAGACCAGCGTCTTATTTGCGCCTTCAGCCATGGCGGGGATGGAGTTCTCAATATTCAGGCTCCCTGCAATGAACGGAAGAGTAACACAAGCTTCGTCAGTAGGATGATTTATCTTTGAGAGCAATGGAGTGTATTTGCAGATCCCTGAATTGAAAACTGCTCCCCATCAGGGTGTTGAAGTCATACCGCAGCGAAATAGCCCTTCAACCCATCATGCCTACACCAACGATCTGTACTAACCCTAATACAGGGACTTAGACAAACCCTGCAGCACATCCTGGCAGTGATAGTTCTCAGTAAACTTACAAGGGGTGATTGATAAGTTCGTGGCCTAAGGTAGAAGGAGTCAATTTTAGAAAACCTATCACATTTATTTTTCAACTCATCTCCTTCTACCTTAGATCATGAACATCAATCACCCCTGATGAGTTATTAACCAAAATCCTCTGCATAATCACTCAAAGGGTTGACCTGCACGTGCATGTAACGAGAGTTGTGTAACTCATCTCCTTTTACCTTAGACCACGAACGTATCAATCACACCTTGTAAGTTTACTGAGGACTATTGCCGAGTAAACAGTGGAAGACCCTTCATCGGGACCAGCGAAAATTATGTCTTATTTGGTCGACATCTGATTTAGTTCGTCCACAACAGCAAACGAATTTTCCAGGTCACTGTCGAAGCCTTGCCTGATCCTATATACTCCCAACGTAGGCACCATCACTCTACCGAACACAGCGCCAGGACATTCAGGTGCCCCCTCCCCTCGTTCGTGCAAACAATATCGGATGAAGTTCCCATACTGGACTAAATACAACACACACCAAATGCTGGTGGAACATAGCAGGCCAGGCAGCATCTATAGGGAGAAGTACTGTCGACGATTCGGGCCCAGACCCTTCGTCAGTCCTGAAACATTCAGGCCCGAAACATTGACAGTTCTTCTTCCTATAGATGCTGCCTGGCCTGCTGAGTTCCACCAGCATTTTGTGTGTTGTTGTTTGATTTTCCAGCATCTGCAGATTTCCTCGTGTTTGCTGGACTAAATACCGCTGGTTACAGTGATTCAGCGATAATTGGCCAAATTTCACCGGTGCTCATAACAGACTAGGTGGAATGTTGCGAAGGCTCTCTAAATGGGAAATAGAGGGAATTCAATCTCCCCTGCTGTGGGCACTTACTGGAGGTCCAAGATCCGTATGCTCCACGACCGCGTGTCAGTGTGTAAATGCAGGAGGGTATTCTGTTGAAAAATAAATATGCTAGTTTTTCTAAAATTGAATCCTTCTGCCTTAGGCCACGAACTTATCAATCACCTCACTTAAATATGGCAAAGGAATGTACTTTGTCCTGCAGACATGAACATAAAGCTAATGGAGCAGAGTGGGGGTGGGGTCAAGCCCACAGAATTGTGATGCACCCCTGTTGAAGGTGCTTGTGAAGGAGTTGTTGCATCTGTCAGATCAGTGCCACATAATGCGTCTCCCGAGAGACAGATGACCTGAAAACTCTCCATAACTCATAAGTCAAGAGTTTATTAGACTACGCCTCAGTTGTGCAGATAAATGCAACACTATCTCTCAGGAAGACTGTTACCAACCAGGACCCCATGTTTACTGGCATCCAGCCTCCGCCCACGCGTCAATTTACTCCAACATCGCCAAACTATGTACCCGGCATAAGCAATCTGAACCATTACACTAGCTGGATGTTCCAGCAGCACCTCTGAAACTACTGACCTTCAGCACCGAGACGGACAGGAACCTCAGTCATAAGAAAGTATAAAGCATAAACCGGACTTACGGCCCATCCAGTCTGTTGCGAACCATTTACGCTGCCTATTCCCATCGACCTGGGCCCGTATAGGTATGTGGATGGCATGGAGGGCGATGCTCTGGGTGCAGGTCGATGGGGCAACGCAGTTGAAATGGTTGGGCACGGATTAGATGGTCTGAGGGGCCTGTTTCTGTGCTGCATCTTTGCATGACACTGTGTTCCTTGCTCTGATTTCGCACGTCTTTATTTTCTTCTTAGACCCCGATGAAGGGTCTGTGACCGAAACGCCGACTGCTTACTCCATTCCATAGATGCTGCCTGGCCTGCTGATTTCCTCTAGTGTTTTGTGTGTGTGCGTGTGTGTTGCTGTGGACTTCCGGCATCGGCAGAATTCCTCATGTTTGCTCCCTGTCAAGCACCGGCAGCTAATCCATCAACAGCAGAGGCTCATGTCCTCACCCACCAATGGCCTCTCAATCCATTTAATTCCAGTGCGGTTGAAGATGAGCAACTGGCCTCACAAATGGTGTCGACGGCCGGTAGACGAATATACAAAACAAACTCCCGAGTTCGAGATCTGTGTGGCTGGACAGATCAGCCGCCCCCTGGCGATGTTCGGGACTGAGTGGTGCTCACAGTGAATATACTGGTGAGACTTGTGCGTTAGGGAAATTCAAAGCAATTTCTAGGGTACGTTACACAGTCGGCACAACATTATGTTCAGATATTACAGCGGGACTTCGTGTTAACCATTTATGCATTGGAGAGAATAACCCTCTGGCGATCCACACCATCAAGCTTCTTATCATCTTATACATCTCTATGACTTCACCTCTCTTCCTCCGACGCTCCAAGGCGAAAATACCACGTTCAGTCAACCTATCCTCTCCAATCCAGGCAAGGTGCTCGTAAAACTGCTTTGAATTCTCTCCATAGTTTCCACATCCTTTGTGTAACAAGGTGATCAGCCTTATCCACAGACTGGACATCTGTCAGCGACACGCTTGGACCATTTCGTTTTCGTGCTCCAATATCCAGAAAACCACGATCATAAACATTGCACAGATGTTAGCGATGCAGTCTCCAGCCTCAAATACAGCAATTGCTAGCTTATCGAACTGTTTTTTGTGACTGTGAGGTAGCTCTGATTCAATAGGTTTCAATAAGTACATTGAACGTCGGAGGAGTGTCAACAATATATATACATCCTGATATTCCTTTTCTTCGCAAACATCCACTAAAACAGAGGAACGTCCCAAAGAATAAAAGATGTTTAAAACGTTCGAAATCAAAGCACCCCAGCTCACCCATCTCAGGCAAAAGCAGAAGGAAGGCAACGATTGCACCCACCGCTAGCAAAACAAAGACATCTGCTCCCTCCACCGAGCACTCTCGCATGCAGAAATGCATCAATGAATACACAGATCTGAAATACCCCAAAGACAGCACGTTCACCCTGTCAATTGACTTACTACAGGCTCTCTCTCTCCCTAATAAGAGAAAAAGAGGTGTCCCTATTTCACAGGCTTGTCAAACAACTGTCTGATTCACGATTTTAAAAGACTGATGGGTCACTTTTCCCGACCTCTGCTCGCAGGGTGTAAATAAGAAAAACAAAAGATGTACTTGGGGAAACGTGGAGATTATTTGTGCAGCGTTCAGAAAAATTTTACTTTATGGAGACACGTGAAGGATTCATCGTTGATATGCGATGTGAAAAATATAGAACATCAGAAGCAGGAGTAAGCCATTCGGCCCGTCGAGCCTGCATCTCTATTCAATAATATCATGGCTGATCTGGTCATGGACTCATCTTTACCTATCTGCCTTTCCACCATAAATCTTAAGTCCCCTGCTGTGCAAGAATCTATCCAAATATCTCTTAACTGAATTTACTGAGCTAGAATCCACTGCTGCATTGGACAGAGAATTCCACAAATTCATCACTCCCTGGGAGAAAAAAAGAATTTGCTCCTCTTCTCCACCCTAAATCTACTCTCCCAAGTCTTGAGGTTAAGTCTACTAGATCTAGTCTCACCTACCAGTGGTAACGACTTCCCTGCCTCTCTTATGTATCCCTTTCATAATTTTTACACATTTCTGTTCGATTTCTCATTCTTCTGAATTCCAGTGAGTACAGTCCCAGGTGACTCCATCTCTCCTCGTAGTCTAACCCGCGCAACTCTGCAAATAACCTGGTGAATCTCATTTGCACTGAACAATAGAATTTCTATTCGCAGATCCGTAAGCCTGCACAATTTTATAGACAATATATTACTATTAGATACACTTCCATTAAAAGCGCGTTAACTGAAACACCTTAACATTTCTCAGCAGACTCCGATCTTACTTTGCGCCGAACATCTGATTCTGCAGCGTTCCTGAATCTAATGCGCCCCAACAGTAAGTGAACACACCCTGCGTAATGATCAGTTGCTAACAGTGGCTTCACCCTAATCAGGCAGTAACCCCGCACAATGTTCCACGCAAGGACCACACGAGGACTCATTCTGGCAAAGTGATCTACATGCTGCTCGCTTCAATATGATTACTCCAGTGGACAGTGGCTATGACTTATAGTTCATTTGACAATTCGATCTGCCCCGTAGAGAGGATTTGGGACCTGCATCGTGGTTGGGTTCGCTGGGTTTATTGTTCACCTTAGGACTCGTTTATTGTCAGAAGAGAAACCCCAGCGACACCCGCAGGTCAAAGATTGCCGTCGTGGTTCTATTCTACAGAGACAGCGGAGTGGGCGCTGTGAACTCTGCTGAAAAGTTACGCATTTGGAATAATAATTTTCCTTTGAATACCAGGCATTTGTTTCTCCAGGAATTATCTGCGCACACCCTGCCGTTATATCTGTGCACGCGTATATGGGAGCTGCAACGATTTCAAGCTCAGGCCGGTTTGTAAAGCGAACTTCAGCAGTTGTCACCAGTCGGGTTAATTTCTGCATTGGGGAAGGTAGCAACCGCGCCAAGATTATAATCTACATGTTATGCGTGTTAACAGTAAACTAACACACCATTGTTAATGATCAGCGCCTAACATTCTGATAAAACCGGACTGCACCCAAATCAGCAATTGATTCCACTCCCTGCTCCACAAAACTTGGATGAAAGCATTCGATTTAAATAAGTACTCCTGTTTGAGTACTGTTAAAGAGACGGCCTACATGGCGGAAGCAACAGAGTCCAGCCCTGTGGCTCAAAAGGTTTGAGAAAGCAAGAGCATGGCAGCAGTGATATGGGACTCTATAGTTAGGGGTCAGGATGCAGTAAAGAGCACGGATGTTTCTGATTGCATCCACGATATCTTGAAGTGGGAAGGAGAACAGCCAGAGGCCGTGGTACATATTGGTACCAACGACATAGTTAGGAAAAGTAAAGATATCATGAAAACAGACTACAGTGAGTTAGGAAAGAAGTTAAGAAGCAGGACTGCAAAGGTAGTAATCTCGGGAGTATAGGAGTAGAATGAGATGAAAGATAAATGCGTGCCGAGGGACAAGGGGCTGGTATTCCGATTTCTGGATCATTGGGATCTCTTTTGGGGCAGGTGTGACCTGCACAAAAAGGACAAGTTGCACTTGAATCCCAGGGAGACCAATATACTGGCAGAGAGGTTTGTTAAGGCTATAAGGGAGAGTTTAAACTAGAATTGCTGGGGGCTGGGAACCGAACTGAAGAGACGGAGGAAGATGTAGTTGACTCGCAAATAGAGAATTCTTGGAGACAGTGCGAGAGGGGGAATAGGCAGGTGCTGGAGAAGGGACACACTCAAACCGATGGTTTGAGATGGGCCTATTTTAATGGAAGTAGTATTATGAACAAAGCGGTTGAGAGCGAGTGGATCAGTACATGGAGTTATGATGTCGTGGCCATTTCAGGGAGTTGGATAGCTCAGAGGAAGGAAAGGTAACTTCGAGTGCCAGGTTGTAGACGTTTCAGAAAGGACAGGGAGGGAAAAAAGAGGTAGGGGGGTGGTACTGTTCATCAGAGATAGGGTCACAGATGCAGAAAAGGAGGAGGTCATGGAGGGATTGTCTATGGAGTCCCTGTGGGTGGAAGGTAGGAACAGGAACGGGTCAATAATACTACTGGGTGTTCTTTTTTTTCTTTTTTACAGACCACCCAATAGTAACAGGGACATCGAAGAGCAGATAGGGAGACAAATTCTGGAATGGTGTATTAATAACAAGGTTTTGTAGTGAGACATTTCAGTTTTCGAAATTTCGATTGGCATGTCCCTCGAGAGAGGGGTTTCGATGGGGTGGCTTTTATTAGGTGTGTTCAGGAAGGTTTTGTGACACAATATTTTGATAAACCTACAGGAGGAGAGGCTGTACTTGATTTGTTATTGGGAATTGAACCTGGTCAGGTGTCACATCTCTCAGTGGGAGGGCATTTTGCAGATAGTGATCACAATTCTATCTCCTTTACCTTAGATTTGGACAGGGATAGGAACAGACAAGTTAGGAAAGCGTTTAATTGGAGTAAGACGAAATATGAGGCTATCAGGCAGAAACTTGGAAGAATAAATTGGAAACAATTTTTCTTAGTGAAACGCACGGAGGAAATGTTTCAAATATTCAGGGGATATTTACGTGGTATTCTGCATAGGTACGTTCCAATGAGACAGGGAAAGGACGGAAGTGTACAGAAAACGATCTGTACAAAGGCTGTTCTAAAGCTAGTCAAGAAACGAAGAGGAGCTTACAAGTGGTCAAAAATTAGGTAATGATGGAGAACTAGAAGATTATAAGTCCAGGAGGAAGGAGTTTACATTAGGCGTGCCAGAAGGGGCCGTGAAAGGCACTTGGGAACAAGATTAAGAGAAACCCCAAAGCATTCTACAAGAAGAGCAAGAGGATAAGAAGCGTGAGAATAGGACCGATCAAGTGTCACAGTAAAAAGCTCTGCATGGAACAGAAGGTGAGAGCTGAGGTACTTAATGAATACTTTGCTTCAGTATTCAGTAAATATCTTGCTGATTGTAGGGATGACTTACAGCGGACTGAAAAGCTAGAACATGTAGATATGAATAAAGAGGACGAGATGGAGCTTTTGGAAAGCATCGGGTTGGATATGCCACCGGGATAAGAGGAAATGTATTACAACATAATGTAGGAGGCGAGGGGGAGATTGCTGAGCTTCTGGCGATGATCTTTGCATCTTCAATGGTGACGGCAGAGGTTCCGGAGCACTGGAGGGCTGCGGTTGCTGCTCCCTTATTCTGGAAGGGGCGTACAGATAGCCCAGGAATTATAGACCAGTGAGTTTTAACTTCAGTGGTTGCTAATGTGATGGAGAGGTTCTGAGAGGCAGAATTTATTATCATTTAAAGAGGCATAATATGATTGGGAACAGTCAGCCTGGGTTTGACAAAGGCAGGTCGTGCCTTACGAACCTGAATGAATTTTTGAGGATGTGACTAACACATTGATGAAGGAAGAGCAGTAGATGTTGTGTATATAGATTTCAACAAGGATATTGATAAGCAACAACTTGCAAGGCATATTGAGAACGTAAGGAGACATGGGATCCAAGGAGACATTGCTTTGTGGATCCAGAACTGGCTTGCCCACAGAAGGCAAAGAGAGGTTGTAGATGGGTCATATTCTGTATGGAGGTCGATGACGAGTGGTGTGCCTCAGGGATCTTTCCTGCAATCGCTACTCTATGTGATTTTCATAAATGACCTGGATGAGGAAGTGGAGGGATGGCTGCGTAAGTTTGCTGATGACACAAAAGCTGGGGGTGTTTTAGATAGTGTGGAGGGCTGTCAGAGGTTACAGCGAGACATTGATAGGATGCAGAACTGGGATGAGAAGTGGCAGATAGAGTTCAACCAAGTTAAGTGTGAGGTGATTCACTTTGGTCGAACAAATATGAAGGTAGAATATAGTATTAATAATAAGAATCATCGCAGAGGATGAGAGAAACCTTGGAGTCCGAGTCCGTAGACACTCAAAGCTGCTGCACAGGTTGAATCTGTTGTTAAGAAGGCATTCGATGCATGGGCCTTCATCAATCGTGGGATCGAGCTTAGGAACCGAGAGGTGATGTTGCAGCTACGTAGGACCCTGGCCAGACCTCAGTTGGAGTACTGTGCCCATTGCTGGTCATCTCACTACAGAAAGGATGTGGAAGCCATAGAAAGGGTGCAGAGGAAATTTAGAAGGATGTTGTCTGGATTGGGGAGCATGCCTATTAGACCAGGTTGAGTGAACTTCGCCTTTTCTCCTTGGAGCGACGGAGAATGACAGGTGACCTGATAGAGCTGTATAAGGTGATGAGAGGCATTGATTGTGTCGATAGTCAGGGCCTCTCCCCACGGTTGAAATGGCTAGCATGAGAGGGCACAGTTTTAAGGTGATTGGAGGGAGGTACAGAAGAGATGTGAGGTGTAAGTTGTTTTTTTTTTACGCAGTGAGTGGTGAGCGCATGGAATCGGCTGCCGTCAACGGTGGTGGAGGCGGATAAGATAAGGTCTTTTAAGCCACTCTTGCACAGGTATATGGAGGTCAGTAAAATAGAGGGCTTGGGGTAAACCTCGGTAATTTCTAAGGTAAGAACATATTCGGCCCTGTTCTGTAGGCCGAATTGTCTGTATTGTGCTGTAAGATTTCTATCTTTCTAAGTCGGAGGAATGTATACAATGAGCTTTAATAAGTACATTGAACGTTGGAGGAGTGTCAACAATACATATACATCCTGAAATTCATTTTCTATGCAAACATCCACTAAACAGAGCCCTCCAAAGTATGCGCGATATTTAAAACGATAGAAACCAAAGCCCCCAGCTCCTCCTCAGGCAAAAGCAGCATCAAGGCAAACATTGCCCCCATCGCAAACAACAAAAGAATCACCTGCGTCCGCCGAGCACTCTCGCGTGCAGCAAAGCGACAATGAATGCAGAGACTTGCAGCTACCCCAAAGATTGCACGTTCACCCAGTCATTCGACATATCACAGGCTCTCTCTCCCTAATAAGGAGAAAGAGGTGTAAACGTTTCACAGACTTAACAAACTACTGGCGGATTAACGATGTTTAAAGTCTGATGCCTCGCTTTTTCCGAGCTCTGCTGCAAGGTGTAAATAAGAAATAAATGTGTACTCGGGGAAACGTGGAGATTATTTCTGCAGCATTCAGAATATGTTTGGTGCGTTGAGACAGCGGAAGGATTCACCGTTGATATGGGATGTGAAAAATCTTGAACATTCGAAGCAGGAGTCTGCCATTCGACCCGTCAAGTCTGCGTCGTCATTCAATAAGATCATGCCTGATCTTGTCATGGACTCATCTCCACCTGCCTGTCTTTCGGTCATAAACCTTCAGTCCCCTACTGTGCAAAAATCTATACAAACTTCTCTTAACTATATTTACTCAGGTAGCCTCCACTGCTTCACTGGCCAGAGAATTCCACATATTCGCCACTCTATTGGAAAAAGCTGTTCCTCCTCATCTCCGTCCTCAAACCACTCCCCGAATCCGAGGCTGTGTCCCCTTCTTCTAGTCTCAGCTACCAGTGGAAACAACTTTCCTCCATCTTCTATCTATCCCTTTCATAATGTTTACCCGTTTCTGTAAGATTTCTCATTCTTCTGAATTCCAACGAGTACAGTTCTAGGGGACTCGATCTCGCCCAATCGTCTAACCCCCTCAGAAAAACGCTGTTATTAATCTGTTGAATTTCCTCTGTACCGATCAGACCATTATCAATGATGATGAGTTCAGTAAATCCTGGGTTAGATCCAGTATCTGCTGTGGCCAGGATGATGCCAAAACACTCTCAGAAATCTACTTCATCCTCCTCACAGAGGCACCTAATTCTTGTCAACAAATTATTAATCCTATTGATTTTTATGTCCTCTGGTGCTTTCACTAACACTGCACCGTATTATGGATTTGTAAAACGTACTGAGATTTACTCTCACTGTTTATCTGTTTGAAATGCCAACGTGCATTACCAGTGAGGCCAACGACTTGTGAATTTTCCTCCACTGACATCGTCAAATTTCAATGTAACAGTATTATCAAAATACGGACAATATGCTGAAATTCATAGAAGGATATATACGTAGAACAAATGATTGCAAAAAAGGACTGACAAGCAACAAATGTGCAATAGAAAACTGCAGAAAAATGGACTGACAAGTAGACAGAGAGAGCTCTTTGCACGTTCTTTTCAGTGTTGTGGCGAGTGAAGATATCCATGCTGTTTCAGCATCCTGATAGATAAAGAGTAACTACCGTTGCTGATACTGCCAGTGTAAGTCCAAAGGCTCCTGTACCTCCTGCCCAATGGCAGCAGCGAGGACATTGTGTGGTTCGGATGGTGGGGCAACTTGTTAATAGATACTGCTTTCCTGTTACGGCGCTCTTTGGTGGAGAGGGCACAATGATGGGGAACGCATTTTCCTGTGGTGGACTGAGCTGTATCAAACACGGCTTGCAGGCTTTTCCATTGATGGTCACTTGGTGTTTCCATACCAGATCGTGACGCATCATGTAAGGATAATCTCCAATCTGTCTCTTTAGAAGGTTATGTAAACTTCTCATGTCACCACGAGCATAGATTCTGCCTTCACTTATTCAAATGCTCGCCTCAACCAATAACATAGTAAACAAAATGAAATACACCAATACCCTCTGTTGCCATTGATGGGAAGTTCAATCCCAAAGATAGGGACAGACAAGTTGTGACTTAATATGGCTCAGTAATGACAAGGCAGCCATTAAGCTCTATTATATTGGGAAACGTCCCAAACTATGTGGCCTCTCCTCACAGATCAAGCCCTCCATTTCTGATAGTACCCTCAGAATATATTCTGTACCTTTCTCACCTTATTGATATCCTTCCTCCGCCGTATCTCCGCGTAAAAAAAAATAACAGTTTCAGTGAACTATGCGTCTGTACCCAAGACCCCACCCCGTTCTACAACAGTTTTCATGGCCCTACTATTTACTGCGCATGTCCTGCCCTGGTGCAATTTTATAATGTTGCCCTTTAAACCTTGAAATGTTCTGTTATCATGCAACCTCTGAAATCCTGGAAATGCTTCAGGACTTTTATAAATGAAAAAGACATCTTCCACATCAGGGCCTGTCTAGAGCTGAAAAAGACCCTGACTATTCCCTAGGCTTTTAGATCACCCACAAGACCAGTGTCGCATTCCATTCTGTACTTCAATAATTCTAGTGCTCCCGTTCCTTTCACCAGGTGAAAGTTTGCATGGCGACCGTTGTAATTCGGCCATTATCGGTGTCAGGTCTATGCGCTAGTACGGCTGGATTGTTACATTTCTCAAGGCCGTTTTACCACTTGGATCAATGACCTAGTCTCATGATTTTTTTCTGTGCCCCGTTAGCACACGTACGTGTTTTTTTTTTCCATCTGAACTATTGTGACCAACAGGACAGAAGTCTAATTATAAATATCCCAGAGTTCATACCGTTGTCCATTGAGATCTGATTGATGATTATTAATTGCAGTCTTCTGGTTTGCACTGTTCTCACGATGCAGGAACCCTCCACCTGCTGGTGATGCTCTGAATTACAACAAGAAACCGACAGTGAGTGAGAGAGTTCCATTACTTTGCAAACATGACTGTATCTCCATCCACTGCATCAGAGCAGGAGTTGGCTTAAGGATCAAACATTCAACATTAACTTCACTTCCACACGATGTTTGTAAGGCTTTGGTATGCTGGCATTTATAAATCAGAACATTGAGTACAGGAGCTGGGATTTACTGTTAAAATTGTACAAGGCATTGGTGAGGCCAATTTTGGAGTATTGTGTACAGTTCTGGTCACCTAATTATAGGAAAGATATCAACAAAATAGAGAGAGTACAGAAAAGATTTACTAGAATGTTACCGGGGCTTCAGTATCCAAGTTACAGGGAAAGGTTGAACAAGTTAGGTTTTGATGCTTCGGGGCGTACAATTTTGAGGGGGGATTTGATAGAGGCATTTAAAATTATGAAGGGGAAAGGTAGAGTTGACGTGGATAGGATTTTCCATTGAGAGTTAGGGGAGATTAAAACAAGAGGTCATGAGTTGAGTGTAAGGGGGCAAAAGTTCAGGGGTAACACGAGGGGTAACTTCTTTACTCAGAGAGTGATGGCTGTGTGGAACGAGCTTTCAGTAGAAATGGTAGAGGCAGTTCGATATTGTCATTTAAAGTAAAATTGGATCGGTATATGGGCAAGAAAGGAGTGGAGGGTTATGGGCTGAGTGCTGGTCGGTGGGACTAGGTGAGAGTAAGCGTTCAGCACGTACTAGAAGGACCGAGATGGCCTGTTTCCGTGCTGTAATTGTTATATGGTTACATGGTCTTTCCAGCGATATTTGGCGCATTTCAATGACAGAGTCACAGAGCAATTGACCACG
Source organism: Hemitrygon akajei (assembly GCF_048418815.1). NCBI lineage: Eukaryota > Metazoa > Chordata > Chondrichthyes > Myliobatiformes > Dasyatidae > Hemitrygon > Hemitrygon akajei. Next base: position 2,432,489 of record NW_027331981.1, on the reverse strand, counting down.
GATTCAGCCCCTGAGCCCAAGGAGATCATGCCAGGCACAGGGACCACTGAGGTTCAAAGGGAGTCCATTTGAAAACTTTCCCTGACATCAGAAATCTAATTCCCAAGTTTTGGACTACCCTGACCCCAGGAAAAGTCTGTTAACACTGACCTTATCTCTGACTCCCGTAACTTTAAACACTTCTGTATAGTTGCTGCTTATTCGCATATATTCTAGGGAATAAAGACCCAGCCTGGCCATTCTCTCCTCGTAACTTGGGCCTTTAGTCTTGGCAACATCATTGTAAATCTTTTCTATACTCCTTTCAGTTTAATTACGTTTCTATAACAGAACGACAAAATCTACCCCTGATTCTCCAAGCACGACCTCTCTAAACACAACTGCACAAAATGTCCCATCCTCTGTACTCAATACCCTGACAAGTGAATATCGTCACTATCAGCAGTACATCCTAATTTTGTGTCAGTTGCAAACTTAATGGTCAATCCTTGTGTACTTGATCCCAACAATTGCCATAATATAACAAATATCAAAGGTCTCAACATTTCCCCGTATGACCGAATTCAGAAATTTAACCTTCAGCCATGTGGAGGAAAAAGGCTAATAAGCTAGTTGACTAGGTTCAAGGAGACTGCAAAGCAAAAACCAAATAGAACATTATGTGCTAACTCTTGTGAGATAAGGTATGAGTTTAATCTGCTGCGACAAAGAAACAAAACTAAAGTGCTGAGCTCTGCTAGATAGTTTATCTTGTAACTGCTCCTGTCAATATATTTTTGTTTAGTGAACAGAACATATTGCTAGAATGTAGTAATATTCCTATACAATGATTGGATATATTATAATAGGTCTGCTGTTACTATGTTGAACTGTATAAAAGAAGGCTATTGTAACAGGAGAGTACAGTCGGGGGCCGATCTCCATCAGCTCTCTCTCTGCTTGGTAACAAGTAAACTAAAGGTCCCGAAACGAGTCTCAGGAGTCAAGTATTCTTTTCACCCAAGCTCAAATTTCCACAACAATCCCGCAAGTCGGCAGGATCCCAGCATAGCGAGATACGAATGGGGGGGGGGGGGGGGCGGGGTGATAGCTGAGGAAAACACCAGTAGAACTGGAAAGTGATTGGGGTAGCTATCCTAATGTGAACAAAAAAGCTGCGACTCTTGCACCTCTTTCTTCAACTAGGGAGAGCTGGAACCAAGCATCCATACTCTGGCAATTGAGTTAATTTGTACATGACAGAATTGTCAAGGGAGATTACAACTCAAGCGACCTAACTCTGCGGGAGACAACTCTGGGAGTACATATCTCCGGCCCGAGACTCAGTTCCTGGGGGACTGAGAAAAGAGGGTGCCGAAACTGGAAGAAAACATAAAAAACGCAGCGACTCGGCTCGCACTACTCGGTAAGGGGCCATGTGAACCACTGTGCGCTCAAAGGGAAACTGGGGTTTGGGGCAAGTGTGAATTAAACTCCTCTGTTGACAGGAAGAAGAGAAAAAGGCAACAGGGATGGGAAACTGCAGCGGTCGATCAGGTATTGATGGTCCTGATAATAAAGGAACCTTGAATGTAAGAAAAAAAGACAGAGAAGAACATCAAGAAGAGAGAATTGAAAATTAACTGGGGACACCCAGGTGCCACCCCGATCGCTGTCCGATAGAGTAATACGTGAGGCATGGGTGACAGATCTGCGGCAATGTGTACTAGTGCCCTGTACGGATGGTCGCAAGGAGGTTGGCCCTATAGCGGAACATTTAACTTGCTTAAGATGAGGGATTAGAAAGAGACTGTGGAAATGGGAGATGGAGATACGGATAATATGATGTGCCGTTTTAATAAATGGGAAGAGATAGCCAAGAGACATCCCCCAAAGAAAGCGAAAGGACGGCATAAAAATAATTTCCCCCAGCCTCCCAATCTTCCCTGGGACAGTATCCCAGGTTGGCCCCGAGTGCTCCCTCGGAGAGGGGACATAGAGGAATTGATACATATAGTCACCGCTTATGGTCAAGGCGAGGGGCAGAGACAGGCAGGTCTCTTGCCATAGCATCAACCCCCTCCCTCCAGGGACTCGGCCATAATGTTTCCTACAGGCTCTATTGGAAATGATGCATAAGTGCTGCGGGAGGCCGTGTAACTCAGCAGCGAACACAGCGATGAAGAGAGAAAGAAGAAAAGGAGGGGCCAAACCACAAAATTCAGGCCCCGAAAATCATGATCGGTGACATCCCAACCGAAGTAAGTACCATGGTCACGGAGGTGCCTGACCCCTTAAAGAAACAAAACGCTTTCCACAATCGATTGGACCAGATGTGCACTATAGACACGCCCCTTCCATAGGAAGATGTGCAGATGCTCCTGAAAGGTACCTATGGGTCCTCCTGGCCTTCACTGAAGGAGACAGCTGTAATAGCCCCAGGATAAGGGGGAGGGCCTGGAGACAGGCTTACATGGTGCCCCGTAATGAGACAATGACACACTGGTTGGAGAATGGATGGAATATATGCTATAATTGGGGTGGGGGGGGGAGCACGAAAATATAACGAAGTAGGGGAGGTGACACGGTGAATGTAGAAGAAGCGTAAACCGATTCCAGACTTCATAGCTTCTGTTGTCTCTTGTGTTTCGTGAAACCTAACGTAGGTTAGAAGACTAATTCGCCCAGCATTTGCTTTCCGCCTACTAGAAAAACTAGCTCTCCCCTTAGTCACCCATTTTAAGTCCACTTATAATTCCCTTTCGGACATGTCAATCCATGTCTTCCTCCATAGCGGCAATTAGGTCAATTTCAGGATCAAACAGCAGGACCTTACATTCTGGCATCCAACCTGACTGCATGAAACTGAATTTCTCAAACTTCCAGTAATTTCCCCTTCCTCTGCTTCACCATACCCCATCCTTGTTTGCCTCTCACACGTCATCTTCTTACCTCCCCATCACCTGCTTCTGGTGCTCTTCCCCTTCTCTTTCTTCCATGGTCTTCTCTCCTATTAGATTCCCCTTCTCCACCTCTCTTCCACATATCGAATTCCCTGCTCTTACTTACCCCTCTCCAGTCTCGCCTATCACCTTGCACTTCTTCGCCCGTTTCCCCAACATTTTCATTGACTTATTCCCCCTTCCTTCCGAGTCCTATGGAAAGGTGTTGGAACTAAGCGTCGACTCTTTACTTTTTTCGCAGATGCTGCCTGGCCTGCTGAGTTCCTTCAGTATTTTCTGTCTGTTCTATCAGAGATCCCCGCTCTGGACCCGATCTCTTTGTTTCGCAGAAGATACACCGTCGTCGACCCGCTTCGACCCAGAATGGAATGAAGCCCGGCTCCCGGCTCTCATCCCTAGGCTGAGCATGCGCAATGTCAACATTGCGTCACCAGAGCGAAGCGGGGCCGCAAAACGTAAATCATGTGACCTCTGGAGGATCTCTATGACAACTGCTGTTTCTTCACTGCGTGCCGAGATCTGAAAGATTATTCTAAAGTGGTCTGTTCCTTTGAGAGAGAGAGGGGGGAAGGAGCGAACAGCTTGTGGACTAATTCAGCAGTAAGGAGGCAGAGAGTATCTGAGTTGCCTGGGAAACTGAAAGGCGGAGCGGTTTTGAACACTGAATAAGCATTGTTGTGCTCAGGGAAAGGTGCGTTTCGGAGGATCGATCAGGAGAATCAATCGGTGGCTCTCATAGTGTGGAAAAAGTGTGATCGATGGGGAGTTATTCGTGCGTCCAACCCTCGCCTGGGTTGATACACCACAAAGAACAGTTTTCTTTTGTTGTGGTCACATTTGGGGACTTCTCAAGGCTTTCGGAGGAGAACGGGAAGATCGATGGCATCAGGTCACCTGAAGAACTAAACGGCTCTCTCTCTCCAACTCTGCTCAAACCAAATTCCAGAACAGAACTGATTACTTACCATACCACCGTAGGACTGTATCACTTAATCACCTGAGCTGGGGAAGCTTGGGAACCTTATCTACTCACCTATATATGTGCACATACTCTGCTAACCTGTTACCTGATCTTGTTCTATATTACTTTATTCACGTAGTTACTAATAAAATACAGTTTATAATGGAAGACTCAGACTCTAGGTGTGTCCATTTCTGCTGGTCCTTTTTAACCCGTAACGGGGTACGTGACAAATTGGGTGCTCATCCCGGAGATGAAGAAAAATTGGTGGGAGCCATTGAAAAATTTGTTGGGGGCTTGACTGACCAGTTGATCTGATTGGTGAAATTCCCTTTCGATTTTTGTAAGTTGTAAACATTAGAAATAGAGTTTGAGCGACCACTCCCCGCTCAACATCGACGGCTCCTCAGTGAAGATCATTAAGAGCACCAAATCTCTTGGTGTTCACCTGGCGGAGAATCTCACCTGGTCCCTCAACACCAGCTCCATAGCCAAGAAAGCCCAGCAGCGTCTCTACTTTCGGCGAAGGCTGAGGAAAGTCCATTTCCCACCCCCATCCTCATCACATTCTACAGAGTTTGTATTGAGAGCATCCTGAGCAGCTGCATCATTGCCTGGTTCGGAAATTGCACCATCTCGGATCGCAAGACCCTGCTGCGGATAGTGAAGTGAGGTGAGAAGATCATATGGGTCTCAGAATACGTACACAATGCCGCAGGAACTCAGCATGTCAGGCAGCATTCGTGAGAAAAGACATATGTGTCTCCCCTCCCGCCATCACGAACATTTACACTACACGCTGCATCTGCAAAGGAACAGCATTATGAAGGACCCCACACACCCATCATCTTCTCCCCCCTGCCGTCTGGGAAAGGCTCAGAAGCGTTCGGGCACTCATGACCAGACTTTGGAACAGTTTCTTCCCCCAAGCTATCAGACTCCTCAATATTCAGAGACTGGACCGACATCATGCCCTATTGCCCTGTTTATTATTTATTGTAATGCCCGCTCTGTTTCTGTGCACTTTACGAAATCCTGTGTAGGTCTGTAGTTTAGTGTAGCTTTCTCTGTGTGTGTGTGTGTTTTTTGTTTTTTTTTTACGTACTTCAGTCTAGTTTTTGTACTGTGTCCTGTAACACAATGGACATGAAAAACGTTGTCTCATTTTTACTATGTATTTTTAGCAGTACTAGCAGTTCTGGTCTAAATGACAATAAAAGTGACTTGACTTGACTTGACATGAGGTTAGTAAGTTTGAGGCAGAACCAACCCCTGCAGTGTGGGATGATGCTAAGAGGGATGTACTGTAAAGTTAAGGTGACCACTCGCATGAAGAAAGCTCAGATACAGCTGTTAATAGCACAGCATGATGTAGCCGAGGGGAAATTCGAAGAATTGTTGTTGGAGATATTTGTTGAAGGTAAAGTACTCACTGAGGCTGATGTTCAGCTTCAGGTAGCAAAAATGAAGTATGAGTATGAATGGCAGTTAAAACAGCTCGAGGCTGACGAAGCAGAAAGGCAGAGGATACATGAGGCTAGGGTGGCTGTACGAGCTGTCTAGGATAGAGAGGATGCAGCAAGGAGGTCCAGTGCCTGATCGTGATGACGAGCTGGTGGTACCGTTTAATATCAGTCAAGAAATTAAGTTAGTACCGCCCTTTAACGAAGCTGAAGTCGGCCGGTATTTCCTACATTTTGAAAAGATGCTACTAAACGGTACCTATGGGTCCTCGTGGCCTTCACTGGAGGAGACTGCTGTATTACCTCCAGGATAAGGGGGGGGGGAGGGGACAAGAGACAGGCTTAAACGATGCACCGTAATGAGACAAAGACACACTGGTTGGAGAATAGAGGGAGTATATGCTATAATGAGGGGGGGGGGGAGCACGAAAATATTGCGATGTAGGGGAGGTGACACGGTGAATGTAGAAGAAGCGTAAACCGATTCCAGACTTCATAGCTTCTGTGGTCTCTTGTGTTTGGTGAAACCTAACGTAGGATAGGAGACTAATTCGCCCAGCCTTTGCTTTCCGTCCACTAGAAAGACTAGCTCTCCCCGTAGTCACTCATTGTAATTCCACTTCTAATTCCCTTCCGGAGTCAGGATCAAAGAGCAGGACCTTACATTCTGGCATCCAACCTGACTGCATGAAACTGAATTTCTCAAACTTCCAGTAATTTCCCCCCCCTCTCTTACACCATACCCCATCCTTGTTTGCCTCTCACACCTCATTTTCTTACCACCCCATCACCTGCTTCTGGTGCTCATTCCCTTCCCTTTCTTTCATGGTCTTCTCTCCTATCAGATCCCCCTTCTCCTCCTCGATTCCACATATCAAATTTCCCGCTTTTTACTTCCCCCTCTCCAGTCTCGACTATCACCTTGCACTTCTTCGCCCGTTTCCCCGACATTTTCATTGACTTCTTCTCCCTTCCTTTCCAGTCCTAATGAAAGGTGTCTGAACGAAACGTCGACTCTTTACATTTTTCCACAGATGCTGCCTGGCCTGCTGAGTTCCTTCAGTATTTTCTGTCTGTTCTATCAGAGTTCCCCGATCTGGAACCGATCTTTTTGCTTCGCAGAAGATGCACCGTCGTCGACCCACTTCGACCCAGAATGGAATGAAGCCCGGCTCTCATCCCTAGGCTGATCATGCGCAATGTCAACATTGCGTCACCAGAGCGAAGCGAGACCGCAAAACATAAATCATTTGACCTCTCGAGGATCTCTATGACAACTACTGATTCTTCACTGCGTGACGAGATCTGAAAGATTATTCTAAAGTGGTCTGTTCCTTTAAGAGGGGGGGGGGAGGAGCGAACAGCTTGTGTACTAATTCAGCAGCAAAGAGACAGAGATTCTGTGAGTTGCCTGGGAAACTGAAAGGCGGAGCTATATGACGGACAGCTGGTTTTCCGCGCGAATGAGAAATGTGCAGAGTCAGTCGACTTTTTAATAAGACACACGGTTTTGAACACTGAATAAGCATTGTTGTGCACAGAGAAAGGTGGGTTTTGGAGGATCGATCAGGAGAATCGATCGGTGGCTCTCACCGTGTGGAAAAGATGTGACCGATGGGGAGTTATTCGTGCGTCCAACCCTCGCCTGGGTTGATACACCACAAAGAACGGTCTTCTTTTGTTGTGGTCACATTCGGTGACTTCCAAATGATTTCGGAGGACAACGGGAAGATCGATGGCATCAGGTCACCTGAAGAACTAAACGGCTCTCTCTCTCCAACTCTGCTCAAACTAAATTTCAGAACTGAACTGATTACTTACCATACCACCGTAAGACCGTATCATTTAATCACCTGAGCTGGGGAAGCTTGGGAACCTTATCTACTCAACTATATATATGCACATACTCTGCTAACCTGTTACCTGCTCTTGTTCTATATTACTTCATTCACGTAGTTACTAATAAAATACAGTTTATAATGGAAGACTCAGACTCCAGGTGTGTCCATTTCTGCTGGTCCTTTTTAATCCGTAACGGGATACGTAACAAATTTGGCGCTCGTCCCGGAGATGAACAAAAGTTGATGTGAGCCATTGCAAAATTTCTTGGGGGCTTGATTGACTAGTTGATTTGATTGGGGAAATTCCCTTTCGATTGTTGTAAGTGGAAAACAGTAGAAATAGTGTTTGAGCGACCACTCCTCGCTGAACATCGACGGTTCCTCGGTAGAGATCTTGAAGAGCACCAGATTTCCTGGTTTTCACCTGGCAGAGAATCTCACCTGGTCCCTCAACACCAGCTCCATAGCAAAGAAAGCCCAGCAGCGTCTCTACTTTCTGCGAAGGCTGAGGAAAGTCCATCTTCCACCCCCATCCTCATCACATTCTACAGGGTTTGTATTGAGAGCATCCTGAACAGCTGCATCACTGCCTGGTTCGGAAATTGCACCATCTCGGATCGCTGGACCCTGCAGTGGATAATGCGATCAGCTGAGAAGATCATCAGGGTCTCTCTTCCTGCCATCACGGACATTTACACTACACGCTGCATCCGCAAAGGAAACAACATTATGAAGGGGTCCGCGCACCCATCATACAATCCCTTCTCCCTCCTGCCATCTGGGAAATGGTTCCAAAGCATTTGCACTCTCACGAACAGACTAGGTAACAGTTTCTTCCCCAAAGCTATCAGACTCCTCAATACCCAGAGCCTGGATTGACACCTTCCCCTATTGTCCTGTTTATTATTTATTGTAATGCCTGCACTGTTATTGTGCACTTTACGATGTCTTCTGTAGGTCTGTGGCCTCGTGTAGCTTTCTCTGGGTTGTTGTTGTTGTTTTTTTTTTTACGTAGTTCAGTCGAGTTTTTGTACTGTGTCATGCAAAACCATGGTCCTGAAAAACGTCTCATTTTTACTATGTACTGTACCAGCAGGTATGGTCGAAATGACAATAACAGTGACTTGAGGTGACTTGACTAGAGGTTAGTATGTTTCTGGCAGAACCAACCCCTGCAGTCTGGGATGATGCTAAGAGGGATGTACTGTAAAGTTAAGGTGACCACTCGCATTAAGAAGGTTCAGATACAGCTGTTAATAGGGCAGCATTATGTAGCCGAGGGGAAATTCGAAGAGGAGCTGTTGGAGATGTTTGTTGAAGCTGATGTTCAGCTTCAGGTAGCAAAAATGAAGTATGAGTATGAGTGGCAGTTAAAACAGCTCGAGGCTGACGAAGCAGAGAAGCAGAGGCTACATGAGGCTAGGGTGGCTGTACGAGCTGTCTAGGATAGAGGGGATGCAGCAAGGAGGTCCAGTGCCTGGTCGCGATGACGAGCTGGTGGTACCGTTTAATATCAGACAAGAAATTAAGTTAGTACCTCCCTTTGATGAAGCTGAGGTCGACCGGTATTTCCTACATTTTGAAAAGGCGACCCAGACTCGGAAATGGCCGAGGCATGAGTGAGCTGTCATGTTGAAAAGTGTGTTGAAGGGGAAGGCTCAGCAGGCGATTTTGTGCCCTGACCTTTGAACAGTCAAGGAATTATGATACGATGAAAGATGCTGTGCTTAAAGTCTATGAGTTGGTTCCGGAAGTGTATAGACAAATGTTCAGGGACTTGAAGAAGTCCGGGAGCAAAACTTATGTGGAATTTGCCCATGAATGATGGGTGTACTTTCATCGTTGGTGTACCTTAAAAGGGGCGAATGAGAACATAAACAATTTGAGGGAGTTGATGCTGATTGAAGAATTTAAAAACTGTGTCCCTGACAACACCAAGACGTATTTGAATGAAAGGAGGCTCTGACCCTATAAGAGTCTGCCAGGTTAGCAGATGAGTATGCTTTAACTCACAAGGTAAAGTTTTTCCCGAGTATAAACTACCAAAGGATAGTTAGCAGGGTTAACAAGGATACCCCACAGGTTAAACCGGAAAGTAAGTTGGGAACTAGTGATAAGGGTAAGAAAGAAGGACAGCAGTCAAAAAAGAAGTTTTCCACTTTCACTTGTCCCTATTGTAGGAAGCCTGGTCATGTGGCGGCGAATTGTTTTGCTATGAAAAGGGGAAAAGGGAAGGAAAAGGAGACAATCCCAACTGGTTGTGTTCAGTCAGTTGAGGCGCCACTGAGAAAGAAAGGGTCTCACCGAGTGCAAAAGGGGTTTGAAAGGTTTATCTCAGAGGGGTTTGTGTCTGTAAAAGAGCGGTCCAACCCGGTTCTAGTGAGAAACTGGAGAGATACTGGGGATTTCCAGTCACTAATATTGGATAGTGTTTTGGACGTTGGTGATGAGACAAAAACCGATGGAATCAATATTATTGAGGGAATTGGAAAGGGGAATGAGTCTGTGTCTTTACATAAGGAAATTTTGAAATACATATTGGCATCAGAACCTGTAAAGATCGGGATACGATCTGAGTTGCCAATACACAATGTTGATGACTTGATGTGTAATGACCTTGCAGGTAGGTATGATTATCCAGCAGTTTAGCTAACGAGTAAGTCTGCTGCTGCTGAGGACACGCCCATAGATGCTGATGTACACCTCGCATGCGCGGTGACTAGAAGCGTGTCGAAAAAGTCTGCAGATGCTCATGATGATTTGTCCGAGACTTTCCTATCATCGCTATATCTACAGGACTTAGGGGGTACTAAGGCTGAGGAGAGTAAGATGAAAAAAGAAAGATTTGTCCTTACCGAGGAAGGATTTTTTAGAGGAACAGAATAAAGATCCTGAAATCGTGGCTTTAAAAGAGACAGCTCTCTTTCAGGATGAAATTCAGAATGAGTCAGTGGGATATGCCCTTAAAGATGGGGTATTACTGAGGAAGTGGAGACCACCTACTGTGCCTGCAAGTGAGGATTGCACTGAACATCAAGTTGTGGTCCCGAAAGTTTACAGGGCTGAGATTTTAAACATGGCTCATAGCATGCATTTAGCTGGACACTTTGGAGTGAGAAAAACAGTGAACAGGATTATGAAGGAATTCTACTGACCTAATTTAAGGAAGGTTGTTGTGAATTTTTTGCAGGACTTGCCATACCTGTCTGTTTGCAGGAAAACCTAATCAGGTGATCCCATCAGCACCACTTAGACCAATACCTGCTTTAGGTGAACCTTTTGTTAGGGTCACAGTGGATTGTGTTTGCCCATTGCCAAGGATTGCAGCTGGTTATGAGTATTTATAACTCTTCAATTGTTTTTGCTGCTTTGAATGCAAATGTAGAGCCTTTCCAGCAAGATTTTTCAAAACAGTAGAATTTCCGAGTCAGGTTCCTTGAGGCGGTGCCTCTCAGAAATATGGGGGCCAAGACAGTGGTAAAAGCCCTTCTTAAATTTTTCACACAGGTAAGCCTACGTAAAGAAATCCAGTCTAACCAGGGTAGTAACTTGACTTCGAGAACATTCGAGGGGATAGTTAAAGAGTTGGGAGCTAAGCATATTGTGTAATCTGCACATCACCCAGAGACCCAGGTGGCTTTGGAACAGTTTCAATCCGCTATTAGGTCGATGATTAAAACATACGATGTGGAAAATGGAAGAAACTGGAATGAAGGGGTTCCCCTGCTCCTATTTGCTATTAGAGATTCTATTCAAGATTATTTGGGGTTCAGCCCATTTGAGCTTGTTTTTTGGTCACAAAGCTAGGGGACCTTTGAACCTACTCAGAGAGCAATGGTCAGATCAGAATGTAAATATGTGCGTGCTTAGTTATGTATTTGAATTCAGAGATAGACCTAACAAAGCTTGTGTCCTTGCAAAACAGGATTTACAAAGCTCACAAATCAACATGAAACTGTGGTATAACAAAACAACGAGGTAGATAGATAGATAGATAGATAGATAGATAGATAGATAGATAGATAGATAGATAGATAGATAGATAGATAGATAGATAGATAGATAGATTATTCATCCCCATGGGGAAATTCAACTTTTTTTCCAATGTCCCATACACTTGTTGTAGCAAAACTAATTACATACAATACCTAACTCAGTAAAAAAAATATGATATGCATCTAAATCACTATCTCAAAAAGCATTAATAATAGCTTTTAAAAAGTTCTTAAGTCCTGGCGGTAGAATTGTAAAGCCTAATGGCATTGGGGAATTTTGACCTCTTCATCCTGTCTGAGGAGCATTGCATCGATAGTAACCTGTCGCTGAAACTGCTTCTCTGTCTCTGGATGGTGCTATGTAGAGGATGTTCAGAGTTATCCATAATTAACCGTAGCCTACTCAGCGCCCTTCGCTCAGCTACCGATGTTAAACCCTCCAGTACTTTGCCCACGACAGAGCCCGCCTTCCTTACCAGCTTATTAAGACGTGAGGCGTCCCTTTTCTTAATGCTTCCTCCCCAACACGCCACCACAAAGAAGAGGGCGCTCTCCACAACTGACCTATAGAACATCTTCAGCATCTCACTACAGACATTGAATGACGCCAACCTTCTTAGGAAGTACAGTCGACTCTGTGCCTTCCTGCACAAGGCATCTGTGTTGGCAGTCCAGTCTAGCTTCTCGTTTAACTGTACTCCCAGATACTTGTAGGTCTTAACCTGCTCCACACATTCTCCATTAATGATCACTGGCTCCATATGAGGCCTAGATCTCCTAAAGTCCACCACCATCTTCTTGGTCTTGGTGATATTGAGACGCAGGTAGTTTGAGTTGCACCATATCACTCCTCCTCCTGTCCATTCCTGACACACCCCACTATGGCCGTGTCATCAGCGAACTTCTGCACATGGCAGGACTCCGAGTTATATTGGAAGTCTGATGTGCACAGGGTGAACAGGACCGGAGAGAGTACGGTTCCCTGCGGCGCCCCTGTGCTGCTGACCACCGTGTCAGACCTACAGTCTCCCAACCGCACATACTGAGGTCTATTTGTCAAGTAGTCCACTATCCAATCCACCATGTGAGAGTCTACTCCCATCTCCGTTAGTTTGTGCCTTAAGATCTTGGGCTGGATGGTGTTAAAGGCACTAGAGAAGTCAAGGAATGTAATCCTCACAGCACAACTGACCCCCTCTAGGTGAGAGAGTCATTTGTGCAGCAAATACGTGATAGCATCCTCCACTCCCACCTTCTCCTTATACGCAAACTGAAGAGGATCCTGGGCGTGCCTGGTTTGTGGCCTCAGATTCTGTATTATCAGCCGCTCCATGGTCTTCATAACGTGCGACGTCAAGGCAACAGGTCTGAAGTCATTCAACTCCTTTGGTTGTGGTTTCTTCGGTACCGGGACAATACAGGATGTTTTCCACTGTCTGGGTACTCTTCTCTGCTCCAGGCTCATGTTGAAGATGCGCTGTAGTGGTTCTCCCAGCTCAGTCGCACAGGCCCTCAGTAATCGTGGGGAAACTCCATCCAGTCCAGCCGCCTTGCTGGTACAGATCTTCCTCAGTTGACCTTCCGCCTGTGCAGCCGTAATCCTGGGCGTGGGCAAGGTCTCCTGTGAGTGGCTATTTTCCTGTGAGGGAAGTAAGTCTGGTGTGGATTTCTGCGGTGAGGATGAGATTGAGCTGTCGAACCTGTTGAAGAAGTTGTTCAGCTGGTTCGCTTTCTCCACATCTCCACTTATGTTCGCCCCCCGCTTTGCACCGCATCCGGTGATGATCTTCATCCCTTCCCACACCTCCTTCATGCTTTTTTTCTGCAGCTTTTGTTCTAGCTTTCTCCTATACTGCTCCTTTGCCCCCCTTATCTGTACTCTGTTCCTTCTGAACTCTTTTAAGCTCCAACCGATCACCATCTTTAAAGGCCCTCTTCTTCTGGTTTAGGAGGCCTTTGATGTGACTAGTGATCCAGGGCTTATTATTGAAATAGCAGCGAACAGTTCTAACAGGGATATAGTTCTAACGGAGATATAGTGTTAGAGAAAGGGTTCTGGTACTATTCCCCCTCCTTACCAACCCCCTACAACCGAGATTCAGTGGACCATAGGAAATAATTAAGAAAATTGATTCTTTGGATAATGTTATTAGGACTCCTGTCCGGAGAAAGGCAGCACATATCGTCCACGTAAATATGATCAAGTGTTATCATGATCCGGACCCTGCACCAGTGAGTACTGCTATGATAACGGAGGAGATTCTGATGTCTGGTACTGAAATACTACATCGTTTTGTTGAACTCCCTGTAGTTCCCACAAGACTCGGAAATTCTACTGTTTTGAAAAATCTTAATGGAAAGGCTTTACATTTGCATTCAACGCAGCAAAAACAAATGAAGAGTTTCATTAACAAGTATAAAGGTTTATTCCCTGACATTCCAAGGCCGTATAAGGATGCGGTGCATGACGTAATTGTAGATAAATTTGATCCCATTAAGCAGCACCCTTACAGAATGAACAAAGTCAAAAATAAAATGTTGAACAAAAAATTGAATTCATGCTAACAGCCGGCATAATTAGGCCAACCACTTCAGACTGGGCGTCACCGTGCGTGACAGTCCCTATGTCGGATGGAAGTAGGAGATTCTGCACATATAACCATATAACAATCACAGCACGGAAAACAGGCCATTCCGGCCCTACTAGTCCGTGCCGAACTCTTAATCTCACCTAGTCCCACCTACCCGCACTCAGCCCATAACCCTCCACTCCTTTCCTGTCCATATGCCTATCCAATTTTTCCTTAATTGACACAACTGAACTGGCCTCTACTACTTCTTCAGGAAGCTCATTCCACACAGCTATCACTCTCTGAGTAAAGAAATACCCCCTCGTGTTTCCCTTAAACTTTTGCCCCCTAACTCTCAAATCATGTCCCCTCGTTTGAATCTCCCCTACTCTCAATGGAAACAGCCTATTCACGTCAACTCTATCTATCCCTCTCAACATTTTAAATACCTCGATCAAATCCCCCCTCAACCTTCTACGCTCCAATGAATAGAGACCTAACTTGTTCAACCTTTCTCTCTAACTTAAGTGCTGAAACCCAGGTAACATCCTAGTAAATCGTCTCTGCACTCTCTCTAATGTATTGATATCTTTCCTATAATTCGGTGACAGAACTGTACACAATATTCCAAATATGGCCTTACCAATGCCTTGTACAATTTTAACATTACATCCCAACTTCTGTACTCAATGCTCTGATTTATAAAGGCCAGCGTTCCAAAAGCCTTCTTCACCACCCTATCTACATGAGACTCCACCTTCAGGGAACTATGCACTGTTATTCCTAGATCTCTCTGTTCCGCTGCATTCCTCAATGCCCTACCATTTACCCTGTATGTTATATTTGGATTATTCCTGCCAAAATGTAGAACCTCACACTTCTCAGCATTAAACTCCATCTGCCAACGTTCAGCCCATTCTTCTAACCGGCATAAATCTCCCTGCAAGCTTTGAAAACCCACCTCATTATCCACAATGCCTCCTACCTTAGTATCATCAGCATACTTACTAATCCAATTTACCACCCCATCATCCAGATCATTTATGTATATTACAAACAACATTGGACCCAAAACAGATCCCTGAGGCACCCCGCTAGTCACCGGCCTCCATCCCGATAAACAATTATCCACCACTACTCTCTGGCATCTTCCATCTAGCCACTGTTGAATCCATTTTATTAATCCAGCATTAATACCTAACGACTGAACCTTCTTAACTAACCTTCCATGTGGAACTTTGTCAAAGGCCTTGCTGAAGTCCATATAGACTACATCCACTGCCTTACCCTCGTCAACATTCCTCGTAACTACTGCAAAAAATTCAATAAGGTTTGTCAAACATGACCTTCCACGCACAAATCCATGCTGGCTACTCCTAATCAGATCCTGTCTATCCAGATACTTATAAATACTATCTCTAAGAATGCTTTCCATTAATTTACCCACCACTGATGTCAAACTGACAGGTCTAAAATTGCCAGGCTTACTCCTAGAACCCTTTTTAAACAATGGAACCACATGAGCAATACGCCAATCCTCCGGCACAATCCCCGTTTCTAATGACATCTGAAAGATCTCCGTCTGAGCTCCTGCTATCTCTACACAAACTTCCCTCAAGGTCCTGGGGAATATCCGGTCAGGACCCGGGGATTTATCCACTTTTAAATTTCTTAAAAGCGCCAGTACTTCCACCTCTTTAATTGTCATAGGTTCCATAACTTCCTTACTTGTTTCCCACACCTTACACCATTCAATATCCTTCTCCTTAGTGAATATCGAAGAGAAGAAATCGTTCAAAATCTCTCCCATCTCCCTCGGCTCCACACATAGCTGACCACCCTGATTCTCTAAGGGACCAATTTTATCCCTCACTATCCTCTTGCTTTTAATATAACTGTAGAAGCCTTTCGGATTTCCTTCCACCTTATTTGCCAAACCAAACTCGTAACTTCTTTTAGCTTTTCTAATCTCTTTCTTAAGTTTCCTTTTACATTCTTTATATTCCTCGAGCAATTCCTTTACTCCATGCTGCCTATATCTATTGTAGACATCCCTCTTTTTTCGAACCAAGTTTCTAATATCCCTTGAAAACCATGGCGCTTTCAAACCTTTATCCTTTCCTTTCAACCGAACAGGAACATAAAGATTCTGTACCCTCATAATTTCACCCTTAAATGACCTCCATTTCTCTATTACATCCTTCCCATAAAACAACTTGACCCAATCCACTCTCTCTAAATCCCTGCGCATCTCCTCAAAGTTAGCCTTTCTCCAATCAAAAATCTCAACTCTAGGTCCAGTCCTGTCCTTCTCCATAATTATATTGAAGCTAATGCTATTGTGATCACTGCACCCGAAGTCCTCCCCAACACGTACATCTGTCAGCTGACCTATCGCATTCCCTAACAGGAGATCCAACACTGCCCCATCTCTAGTCGGTACTTCTATGTATTGTTGCAAAAAACTATCCTGCACACATTTCACAAACTCTAAACCATCCAGCCCTTTTACAGAATGAGCTTCCCAATCTATGTGAGGAAAATTAAAATCTCCCACAATCACCACCTTGTGTTTACTACAAATATCTGCTATCTCCTTACACATTTGCTCTTCCAACTCACGCTCCCCATTAGGTGGCCTATAATAAACTCCTATCAGTGTTACCACACCTTTACCATTCCTCAATTCCACCCAAATAGTCTCCCTAGAGGAGCTCTGTAATCTATCCTTCCAAAGCAACGCCATAAGATTTTCTCGGACAAGCAATGCAACACCTCCTCCTCTGGCCCCTCCTACTCTATCACACCTGAAGCAACTAAATCCAGGAATATTTAGTTGCCAATCACACCCTTCCTGCAACCATGTTTCACTAATAGCTACAACATCATAATTCCAGGTATCAATCCACACTTTAAGCTCATCCACCTTTCTTACAATGCTCCTAGCATTAAAATAAATACATTTAAGATACTCTCCACCTCCTCCTCTCTTTTCATCCCTAGCAATCCCCCATCTTACTAGTTTAAAGTCTGCCCTGTAGCCCTAGCAAACCTCCCCGCTAGGACATTGGTCCCCCCAGGATTCAAGTGTAACCCGTCCTTCTTGAACAGGTCACGCCTGCCCCAGAAGAGGTCCCAATGATCCAGAAACTTGAATCCCTGCCCCCTGCTCCAATCCCTCAACCCCGAGATTACTACCTTTGCGGTCCTTCTTCTTAACTGCCTTCCTAACTCCCTATACTCTCGTTTCAGGACCTCTTCCCCTTTCCTACCTATGTCATTGGTACCTACATGTACCACAACCTCTGGCTCCTCATCCTCACACTTCAGGATATCTTGGACGCGATCAGAAACGTCCCGGACCCCGGCACCAGGGAGGCAAACTACCATCCGGGACTCCCGATCACCTCCACAGAACCGCCTGTCTGAACCCCTGACTATCGAGTCCCCTATTACTATGGTCCTCTTTCTTTTATCCCTACCCTTCTGAGCTACAGGGCCGTCCTCTGTGCCTATTACAGGAAAGTTAATGCAGTAATTAAGACAGATGCTTATCCCATATCGAGAGTGGATGACTGTATTGACAGAGTGGGGAAGCCTAAATACCTGGCAAAGATTGACCTGTTGAAAGGTTACTGGTGTGTTCCTTTAACAGAAAGGACAAAAGAAATATCTGCATTTGTGACACCATCTGGATTGTATGAGTACAATGTTTTACCCTCCGGAATGAAAAATGCACCTATGACGTTCCAAAGGATGATGAACTCAGTTATTCAAGGATTATGAAATACAGGAGTTTATATTGATGACTTAGTTATATGGAATGACACCTTGGAGGAGCATATCTCAGCAGCAGAAAAACTGTTTGAAAGGCTGTCCAAGGCAAATCTCAGCGCAAACCTCGCTATAAGTGAATTTGGCGACGCCACTGTCACGTAACTTGTCTATGTATTGGGCCAGAGCCAACTGGCACCTGTACAGGCCAAGCTTCAGGCTATTGCTGAGTTTCCCGTTCCGACGGGCAAGAAAGCGTTGCGGAGGTTTTTGGGAATGGTTGGGTATTATCGTAAATTTTGTGAGAACTTCGCAGATATCGCTCTCCCCCTGACGAAACTCCGAGGGAAGAGTGAAAGATTTTTGTGGAATGACCTCTGCCAAGAGGCATTTGACCGCCTGAAAACCATTCTGTGTTATCACCCTGTGCTGAAAGCACCTGATTTCAATAAACTATTTTCAGTCGCGGTAGACGCTGGTGATGAAGCTGCTGGGGCAGTATTGTTGCAAAAGGGTGGTGATGAAATTGAACATCCTTTAGCTTATTTCTCAAAGAACTTTAAAGTGCATCAGAAAAAATAACTGCGCTGTTGAAAAAGAGTAACTAGCACTTATTTTAACATTGCAAGATTTCAATGTCTACATATGTCCTGCGCAGAAACCACTTGTGGTTTACACGGACCATAATCCATTGGTGTTTCTGAGTAAAATGAAGGACAAGAATAGAATTGCTTAATTGGAGTCTGATCTTGCAAGAGTATGACATGGAAATAAAACACGTGAAAGGTACCGAAAATGTAAAAGTAGACTGTTTGTCTAGATGCTGAGTTTAAATTGGAATTGTTTTGCTCCGTTACTTGATACTTACACATGTATTGCTTTAAGCTGTATAATCAATAGTTAAGACAAAAAAAGTGCTGTGTCATCAACATTTTTCCTAAACGGAGAGAGGTTTGACGAGATCTGAAAGTTTATTCTAAATGGGAATGTTCCTTTAAGAGAGAGAGAGAGAGAGGGAAGTAGCGAACAACTTGTGAACGAGCTCAGCAGCAAAGAGAGAGAGAAAGTCTGTGAGTTGCTCAGCAAACTGAAATGCAGAGCTATATGATGGACAGCTGGTGTTACTCACTAATGACGTATTTGCAGGGTCAGTCGACTTTTTAATTAGACACACAGTTTTGAACACTGGATGAGCTTTGTTGTGCCCATAGAAAGGTGGGTTTTGGAGGATCGATCGGTGCCTCTCGCAGTGTGGAAAAGGTGTGACCGGTGGGGAGTTATTCGTGCGTCCAACCCTCGCCTGGGTTGATACACCACAGAGGAACGGTCCACTTTATTTGTGGATACATTCGGTGACTTCGAAAGGATTTCGGAGGACAACGAGAAGATCGGCGGCATCAGCCCACCTGAAGAACTAAACAGCTCTCTCTCTCCAACTCTGCTCAAACTAAATTCCAGAACTGAACTCAATACTTACCATCCCACCGTAAGACTGTGTCACCCAATCACCTGAGCTGGCAAGCTTTGGAACCTTATCTACTCACCTATATATATGTGCACATACTCTGCTAACCTGTTACCTGATCTTGTTCTATATTACTTTATTCATGTAGTTACTAATTAAGTAGAGTTTATAAAGGAAAACTCACACTCCAGGTGTTCATTTCTGCTGGTCCTTGTTAACCTGTTACGGGGTACGTAACAACTTTAACGTGTGGAAATACTAAACAGTCTGGGTTGGTGCTTGGCAGAATCTCAAGGGAAGCTTAATCTAAGTGTACAAATCGTTGAGGAGCAACGATAGATGCAAAAGAATTAATTCTAGCATTAATGGTGTCAAATACCCGGAAGCAACATTAGACTTTCCTCTTCACGCTGCCCGAAACGCATTATTTCATATTTACACCATCTACTTTTTTTAA
The DNA here is from genome assembly GCF_048418815.1 of Hemitrygon akajei. NCBI lineage: Eukaryota > Metazoa > Chordata > Chondrichthyes > Myliobatiformes > Dasyatidae > Hemitrygon > Hemitrygon akajei. The sequence continues at coordinate 2,413,021 of NW_027331981.1, read as the reverse complement.
ATTAAAAGTACTTTATCTACTTTTCCACTTTACCTTCGCCGTGCCTCTCCTGGTCTTACAGTCCCGGGTTCGATTCCTATCCCTCTCTGACACACATTCCAGACCCAAAATGAAATGATCAGGTTTCATTTTAATCTCTTCTATGTTTATAAACACTACTTTCTGTTCACATTCCTCCGGCTTCACAGAACAGAAGCACTGTGAGAAACAGTAGGAGGTGGCCATTCAGTCCCTCCACCTATCAACAAGATGTCGGCTGCTTTCCCATCTCAGCCACATGTTTCTGCCCGATCCTCATTTCCTCGATCCGTTCGGTTTCCACATATCTGCCGGCCTCTGTTTTATGTGAGGACGATCACCAAGTCTTCACCGCCCTCTGTGGTGGGGATTTAAGTACATTCACCAACCTCGGAGTGGACACATTCCCCCTCAGTCCCGGACAGTCCATTCTCTTTTTCACGAACCCATGACAGAACAGGAGACTGATGATACTTTGTCTCGATGGGGATCAGCCAGGAAATACGGCCATTGGGTCACAAAGAGGGCGCTGATACATTTCAACTTGTCTCCACAGTTACATTGAGCACAATGGTTCATTAATTTATTGTGGGGTGCGATGTAGCCCAGGTCAATTAGCAACCACTTACCCCGTCGTGTAACAGGAACAAAATGTTTTAAATATAAAATTGAAAATATAGCACTGGAAACTCAGTACAGGATTTTTTTTTGTTCTTTCCATGCAGAAACGATTTACTGACTGCAAGATGGTTGACACCCTGAACTGAATTGCATAAATTTAATCCCTACAGTCTTCTTAATTCCATCCCGTACAGTAAATACTCAAAGCATCCTCGTATCTGAGGCCACTCTCTCTCCGCAGAGAGTCAGCAACCTGAGAGCAATAAACAAGTTCACACTCTCTGCAGCTCTGGTGAGCTGTTGCCCTGGTGACGGAGGAAGTGGCTCGCAAAGACAACCGAACAAGGAAATAACAAACACAGTGTGACACGTTCACGGTTTCATTGTGACAAAGATGAACTGAACATTCAGCCATTTTGTAATGGTGATACTAAAATTCCAGTGGCTGTATTTACCCTGTCGAGGTGCATTCAGTAAATCTCATGGTAGTTCCAGTTCTACAGAGCTTTCAGCTGTGCAGCCGCTGGTCCAAAATAAAAACACATTGTTGGATACAACCCATCTGCAATAAATGTCGATTATGCGTAGAAGTTTTAATACAGATTCATAGAGCCCTGACAGCACAGACAGAGGACTGTTAGCCCATCCAGTCCGTCACATGTTCGGTGTGGTTCCATCCTCCTGCACCCAGACCGCAGCCCTCTATACCTCCCTCATCCATATACCTACTCAAACATCTCTCAAATACCACAATCGAACCTTCATCTCTTACTTCATTCCACATTCGCACCGCCCTCTGAGTGAAGTAGTTCTCCCTCAGATTTCCCTTAACAGTGTCACCTTTTGCCCTAAATTGATGATCTTACCCAATCTGAGGGGAAAATGCCTATTTGCATTCACCCTGTTTATACCATCATAGATTTCTCTATTTCTAGCAGGGGTTCCCAACCTGGGGTCCATGGACCCTTCCTTTAATTGTAGGGGCAAATGGCTTAGAAAAGTTTGAATCCTGCTAGGATACCCCCTCATTCCCCTGTATTCCAGGTAATCAAGTTCTAACCTGTTCAACCTGTCACTACAATTATTTTCCGAAATACCAGCAATGTCCATGTAATTTCCCCGGCACTATTTCACTCCTGTCGATATCTTTCCTCCCAGTAGCTGACCGAAACTGCACGCAATTCTGCATATTTTGGGATCACGGTGTCTTTTACAAGTTTAGCATTAACATCCCTACCCCTCGTCTTAATAGCCTGCGTTATAAAGGTCAATATGCCCATTACTCTCTTTACGACCCTGGTGTTACCTTAAAGGAATTGTGGATCTCTAACATCCACGCCAGGGCAATCAGACTCAAAACAGTTATTTTCCCCGAGGCAGTAAGCCTGCTCAACACCTCTACTCACTAACCCACGCTCCACACCCCACCCACTACTGGTTTAACATTTCCTGACAGTTCCAGACACTCCTGTGCCTAACATCACTATGAATATAGAATCAATGTCCCACTCATATGTCCAGACACTCTTGTGCCTAACATCACTTTATGGACATACAATCAATGTCACAGACCAGACAATTGTGCATTATTGCAAAGGAAGAATGGCTGAATCAAAAATGCAGTGAAGTAGAAGGCCATATTAACAACAGCAAAAGAATGCACAAGAAAATTAAGGAAATTACTGGAATGAAGAAAATCTCCTTTACAGGAATATAAGATCAGCAGGCGGATCCATCCTAACTGATCCAGATAAAGTAAATGAGAGCTGGATCAGCATATAGAACAGCTTTTTGAAGATAATAGAGGGGAACCCCCAAATATTAAACACCCTAACTCTGGCCCATTTATTACCAAAGAAGAAATAACTAAAGCAATGTAAAGCATGAAACATGGTAAAGCCACTGGACCTGAAGAAATTTCAGTAGAAATGATACAAGCCCTAGAAGATCTGGGAATAGATATTATTTTTGCACTGTTTAATGGTGTATACGAGTCTGGTGTATTGCCTGACGATCTGTTGAAATCAGTATTTATAACTCTGCCTAAAATTCCTGGAACTATTGACTGTGAAAATTATGGAACAATCAGTCTGATGAGTCACATAATAAGGATTTTGTTGAGAATTGTTCTGAGTCGAATTAGAAACAAGTTAAGGCCAGAAACTTCTAAACTGCAATATGGGTTTATTGAGGATAGAGGAGCTAGGAATGCAATTTTCATACTACAAATGCTTTCAGAAAGGCCAATTGAATATCAAAATGATGTATTTTTATGTTTTATTGATTTCACAAAAGCATTCAACAAAGTGCAACATGAAAAATTATTTCAAATTCTCACTAAACTAAACATTGACCGAAGGGACCAATAACTGCTTCAAAATTTATATTGGAATCAAACAGTGGTGGTAAAAATTGATGATAATATAAGCAGTTGGACTAAAATTCAAAGGGGAGTTAGACAGAGATGCGTTGCCGTACGTATTAGTAAATACCTATACTGAAATGATTCTCAGAGAAATAGAAGACCTAGATGGAATAAAAACAAGAGCTGTTTACATCAACAATATAAGATAAGCAGACGATACCACCCTAACAGCAAGAGCTGCAGAAGACATACAAATCCTCCTAGACAAATTGGTACAAACAAGTGCAGATTTTGGTCTAACCATCAACTGTAAAAAAAAAACAAATATATGGTTACATCAAAAAAGCAGGACAGTCCCGACTTCCATCGGTAACCAAGAGATTGAACAAAAGACAAGCTTTAATTACCTCGGTAGCTTTATATCATAAGATTCTAGAAGTAAAGTAGAAATAAAAAAGAATTGCCATTGCCAAATCCAACTTCCAAAAAATGAAACCCATTTTCCCAACAGGCACACTTCAATGACAACAAGGCTCAGGCTACTAAAATGTTACATCTGGTCAATCTTGCTGTATGCTTCTGAAATACGGACTGTAACACCAAAACTCCAAAGAAACTTAGAAGCAACAGAAATGTGGTTTCTTAGAAGAAAGCTGAAAATATCATATAGAGATAGGGTAACTAATGAGACAGTGCTCCAACTTGCCCATACAAAAAGACATTTAATGAGAACATTAAATTAGAGGAAACGTAAATTCCTGGGCAATGTAATCAGAAAGGGAGAAATTGAATACCTTACATTACAAGGCCGTAGGCCTGGGAAACGCGGGAGGGGAAGGCAAAGAAGAACATATACGGACACTGTGAAAGAACTAACAGATCTAAGTGTGCGAGATATCAGTGGCGCTGAGGGATCGTTGGATGTGGAGAGCCCTGATTGCCCAAGCGTGTAACGCGCAAGTCACATGCAGAAGAGGAATCAATCTCAGTCTCATATGTCCAGACACTCCTGTGCTTAAAGTCACTGTATGGACATACAATCAATGTTTTCAAACTATCATACTTTATGTATCGTGTTTTGTTTATTATTGTGGTCTCTATCAGTTTTTTTTTCTGTCGTGCTTTGGATCCAGAGTAACAATTAATTTGATCTCCTTTACACTGGTGTACTAGAATGACATTAAACAATTTTGAATCTTGAACCCTGGGTAAAATACCACGACCAACCACATTATCTATGCTCCCTCTTGACTTCATCAACTCCTACCATGTCACCCTTATTCTCCTCTTGAATAAAGATCCAGCTCGGCCAACCGCTTCCTATGACTCGGCCCAGGCAACATCATCAGCAATCTTGTCTGCACCCTCTGCTGCTTGATAATGTCTTTCCTAGAGTAGGGTGAACACAACTCTACATAATACTCTGTGTAGCCACATTAACAATATAATGCCCATAATCTAGAAATCAATGCCCTAACTGATGAAGGCCAGCATGATTAAAGCATTCTTTTTTCAAGCTCTATACTTGCACGTCCACTTTCTGTGAACTGTACTCCTGTACTCCCAGGTCGCTCTGTTGCACAACACTCGGTGCCCTCCCATTTACTATACCAGTCCTACCTAGTTTGACTGTCCAAACTGCACCATCTCTCTCTTGTCCAAGTTGCATACCATTTGCCATTCCTCAGCCCATCTCCATAACTGCCCAAGATGTCTTTGAAATTCATTCTCACCTGTTGCCTTATCAACCAGTCACCCGAATTTAGTCTCCCTGTATACCCATGACTGTGTGGCCACCCACAGCTCTAATCTAATGATTAAATTTGTTGACAACACTACATTGACTGAACTCCTCTCAACCAATAATGAACTCATCTCTCTGACACAGTGGTGGCAAAATAACGACCTTTCCCTCATTGTCGCAAAAACAAAGCAGCTGGTTGTGGACTACAGGAGGAATGGAGACAGGCTGTTGACATCAATGGATCTGGGGCTGAGAGGGTGAACAGCTTTAAGTTCCCTGGCATCCACATCACTGAGGATCTCACGTGGTCTGTACACACCGGCCGTGTGGTGAAAAAGGCAAAACAGCGCCTCCCTCACCTCAGACAGTTAAGGAAGTTCGGTATCGGCCCCCAGATCCTAAGAAATTTCTACGAGGACACAATTGAGAGCATCCTGACTGGCTGCCTGTAATGGGAACTGTACCTCCCTCAATCGCAGGACTCTGCAGAGAGTGCTGCGAAAAGCCCAAAGTCCATAAATGTACATGATTCAGGAAATTTACAAGGACAGGTGTGTACAAAATGCCCGAAGGATCATTGGGGACCCGAGTCACCCCAACGTTAATCTATTCCAGCTGCTACCATCCAAGAAACGGTACAGCAGCATAAAAGCCAGGATAAACAGGCTCCGGGACAGATTCTTCCACCAGTCCATCAGACTAATTACCTCACGCTGATTTGAGTGTACACTATATTATATGGACTGTTCAATTTATTATAAATTATCATAAATCACTTTGATTGCACGTTGCACATTTAGACCGAGACGTAACATAAAGATTTTTACTCCTCATGTATGTAAAGGTTGTAAGAAATAAATTCAATTTAATTCAATTCAAACTTGCTAATCGCGCCATGTACATTCATGTACAAATCAATGGCATGAATAATGAATAATAATAAATTACAGAGGTCTCGACACTGACACGCACATTCCACTCGTCACAGGCCTCCATTCACTAAACCATCTTCAATCATCTCCCTCTGCTTCTTGTTCTTGAGCCCGGTGTGAATCCACCTCGCCAGCTCCCCGTGAATACCACGTGACCGAACCTTCCCGATCAACTGCCATTCGGGATCTTGTTACAGACTTTACAAAAGTTCAGATGAACAACATCACAACCCAACTTCACCCAACTCCCTAGTTAACTCTTAAATAATCTCCAAAATACTTGTCAGATATGATGTCCTATTGGGCGGTTTAGACGGTGATTTCCCCATAACCAATGTCCAACCGCCCGAAACTTCAGGTTCACTGCAGACTGAGAAAATTCTAATCCCAGCTGTCGAATTACCAACCTGGACTGAAGCCCGTATACTGGCAGTTCCATATCATCAGAGTCACCAGCCCAATATTATCACCTAAACAAAGACGATTTGGTGCCGGCGATTTGCTGTGGTGTTCCTACCATTTCCGATTGACAAACTCAGGTGGAATTGAAATCTAATGACCCTCTGCCGGGGCCGGTGCTCAGGCTGGTTGCCCGGTCTGTATAGAGGATGCGGATCCACTTCAGCCTGATCCCAGCAGCTAAACCGAGAACATTTGATCACAATCTTCCTGCTGTGTGGGATCTTGCCCAGCACAGCTGGCTGCTGTGTTTCCTGCAGTGTATCAGGAACAAAATGTAAAATTATAAAGTAGAAAATGATGGGTTCTCAGTAAATCAGACTACATCTCTGACAGGACAAATGGTGGACGACCCAGTTCCAGAGCTGTGACTGTCCGAGATGCTGCCGATCTGCTGAGCGTTTCTGGTATTTTCTCCTCCTTACTTTAAATTTCCTGCAACTGTTGTATTTTTTCCCTCTTCACTTTAATGCACAGATAGTAAGTGATTGCCACTCTAAACTGTAAATGGCACCCCAACCCAACCAATTTGTTAGTTTTGAGTTCATTCCGATCCTGGTGTAACACATGCCGTATAGTCAATGCTAACAGCATCCTTTCCTGCCAGTATCTCTCTGTTACATTTGCCCCTGAGGCCACTGTCTGTCCGCTGAGAGGCGGTGACCACAGAGCGATAAAACTGTGCAACACTTGCTGCAGCTCTAACGGGCTGTTACCCTGGAAACAACGGAAATGGTTCACCGAAAATAACCGAAAAAGGAAATAACAAACTCAACACCAGATGCTACAAGTTCCTTTGATAAAGCTGCGACCAGGATAAATGGCTGCTTTTACGCTGCCACGTGATGTGTTCAATTAAACTTCTGGTAGTCCCAGCCATCAAAAAAAAGACAACAACCCTGGAAAAGATGCAAAACAAAACTTCAGAATGAAGACAAAGTTTGAAACAGACATTGCTGAAGTACATCATTGCAGCAATGGGATAAGGGCTGGACAGAGGTTGTACAAGATGGTTGAAATATATAATTGAGGTGGTGGGATACAGACTGGACAGAGGATGACCAAGATGGTTGATATATTTCATTGAGGTGGTGGGATTTAGACTGGACAGTGGATGAACAAGATGGTTGATATATATGATTGAGGTGGTGGGATATAGGCTGCACAGAGGTTGAACAAGATGGTTGATATATATAATTGAGCTGGTGGGATACAGACTGGACAGAGGTTGAACAAGAGGGTTGACATATATCATTGAGGTGCTGGGATACAAGCTGGACAGAGGTTGAATGAGATGGTTGATATAGATCATTGAGTTGTTGGGATATAGGCTGGACAGAGATTGTACAAGATGGTTGATATGTATCATTGAGTTGGTGGGATACAGGCAGGACAGAGGTTGTACAAGATGTTTGATATATATCATTGAATTGGTGGGATACAGGCTGTACAGAGGTTGAACGAGATGGTTGATATATATCATTGAGGTGGTGGGATACAGGCTGGAGAGAGGTTGTACAAGATGTTTGATATATATCATTGAGGAGGTTGAACGAGATTGTTGACATATATCATTGAGTTGGTGGGATACAAACTGGACAGTGGATGAAAAAGATGGTTGATATATTTCATTGAGGTGGTGGGATTTAGACTGGACAGAGGATGAACAAGATGGTTGATATATATCATTGAGTTGGTGGGATACAGGCTGGACAGTGGTTGAACAAGATGTTTCATCTATCATTCAGGAGGTGCGATAGAGACTGGACAGAGGTTGTGCAAGATGGTTGATATATATCGTTGAGGTGGTGGGATACAGGCTGGCAGAGGTTGAAAAAGATGGTTGATATGTATCATTGAGGTAGTGGGATACAGACTGGACAGAGGTTGTACAAGATGGTTGATATAGATCATTGAGTTGGTGGAATACAGGCTGGACAGAGGTTGTACAAGATGGTTGATACAGATCATTGAGGTGGTGGGATATAGACAGGACAGAGGTTGAAAAAGTTGGTTGATATATATCATTGAGCTGGTGGGATACAGGCTGGACAGATATTGTACAGGATGGTTGACATATATCATTGAGTTGGTGGGATACAGGCTGGACAGTGGATGAACAAGATGGTTGAAATAGATCATTGAGGTGGTGGGATATAGACAGGACAGAGGTTGAAAAAGTTCGTTGATATACATCATTGAGCTGGTGGGATACAGGCTGGACAGAGGTTGTACAAGATATTTGATATATATCATTGAGGAGGTTGAACGAGATGGTTGATATATATCATTGAGGTGGTGGGATACAGACTGGACAGAGGATGAACAAGATGGTTGATATATATCATTGAGTTTGTGGGATACAGGCTGGACTGAGGAAGAACAAGATGGGTGATATATATCATTGAGGTGGTGGGATTCAGACTGGACAGAGGTTTAACAAGATTGTTGATATATATCATTGAGGTGGTGGGATACAGGTTGGACGGAGGTTGTACAAGATAGTTGATATATATCATTGAGGTAATAGGATAAGGGCTGGACAGAGGATGAACAAGATGTTTGATATATATCATTGAGTTGGAGGGATACAGACTCGGCAGAGGTTGTTCAAGAGGGTTCATATATATCTTTGAGGTGATGGGATACAGGCTGGACAGAGGTTGAACAAGATGGTTGATATATATGTTTGAGGTGTTGGGATTTAGACTGGACAGAGGATGTACAAGATGTTTGATATATATCATTGAAGTGGTGGGATGCAGGCTGGACAGAGGTTGAACATGATCGTTGATATATATCATTGAGGTGGTGTGATACAGGCTGGACAGAGGTTGAACAAGATGGTTGATATATATGTTTGAGGTGTTGGGATATAGACTGGACCGAGGTTGTACAAGATGGTTGATATATATCACTGAAGTGGTGGGATAGATGCTGGTGAGAGATTGAACCAGATATGCAGAGGATGAGCAGATGGATCCTAATGGGAGAAAGGGATGGTAATCTCTGATGGTCGTCATGACAGATCCTGAAAGAATAGCACGCAGTAGTAGGTAACAAAGCCAGAACAAGCAATAGGAACTGTGGTATATGCCCTTTTCCACTCTACACACTTAATCAATGCACTGCACAAAGTATCCCATCCCGATTCTTCACATCTTCATACAGCTACTGCTCTTCCTTGAACTGAATGAAATAGCGGAGAACTGTGGGCACAGCTGAGTTCATCATAGAAACTAACCTCCCAACCATGGACTCTGTCTATACTTCCCACTGACTCAGTAAATCAGCCAGCATAATGAAAGATCCCCACAACCCTGAACATTCTCATTTCTAAAGCTCCACAGGGGCGAAAATAAAATAAAACAGAAACACACCATCAGGCTCCAGGACGGTGTCCATTCTGCTGTTAGAAGCGAACAGCGTGATGAGTGGACTCCTGACCTCACAGTCTAAATCGATGTGACCTTGCACCACATATCTACCTGCACTGCACTTTCTCTGTAACCGGAATGATTTGTTTTACCTGAATGTATTGCTGCAATGTATTGATCCGTGTGACCAATACCGAAGTACGATTTTCACTCTACCTCTGTACATGGAAAACAAAATAAAGATTTCCCACTTCAATCATGCGGAAATATTAGACAGCCTGGGTCGCTCCTTTGGAAATTCTGGAGGGAGTGTACACATTTCTGAGAAACCTAGATAAATGAAAAGGACTTAATTGTCGCATTTATAGGGCCAGATATCGGTCGGTCGTAGCAATGGAGAGAAGATGGAAATAAACTTCCCAGTCCCCCGAGAGGACGTGAGAGATCTGGATCTCACTGTCCTGTCTGAACGGGGAATGATGAAACTACTCATACACGTGGAGGAGTCTCCCGAGGGTGCGATTACTCTGTTTAACCCTCTGCCTGCAAGAACACAACAGGCCGAATGGCCGCTTCCGGTGTGATGGAAACATGTAATACAATTATCGACCCCAGGCATCGATCCAGGTGAAGTTTGGATCCGTTACCAGGCCGGCTGATGTAGGTAAAGTTCCCCAGGAACATCTTAATACATGGGTTTAATCTCGGCATCACCACCTCATCCCGCTCCTGGGAGCAGAACACCAGGGGCTGAGCGGGGACTCATCTCAGGCGGTTCGGTGCGAAAGTCCCATAACCCGGACCGACCACGACAGGGTATATCCAGGAAGCGGGACAAGGCCGCCAGTTCGAGGAAGTTAACGGAACTCTCTGCCCAACATCAGGTTCCCGGCCCCCGGGAACGGCTTCATTACTCACCGATGTGAAATTGTCGGTCGCGTTCACCCCGAGTGACCGGCCTCAATACTCACTGATGAGAACTTGATCAATTTGTCCCGCAGACAGTGATCGGTCCCCGGGCTCCCCGCCGATGATCCACTTCAACTGAGAACGGAAAGAAAAAACCGCCCATCCGGAGACTGTGAGAGCGGGGGCGGGATCTCGGAAGAGGAAACCGCAGATGGTGCTGATCTGCGTTGAGATGGGAGCGGGAAACCGGATCACGTGACGGGTGGAGGGTCTCCCGTCTGAACCGGTGACTGAACTCCTCGCGCCTCACAAGCTCCCCGACCTACCTGCTGCATTTTACACCTCATTACATATTTACACCAGCCACATTTTTTTTTGTTCAGACTGAAAATTTTACATTCAGTGCAACAATAATGAGTTATCAGTCATTGCCCCAAACTCAGAAACGAGAAGTGTTACTTATCTTCAACACTGCAACAGGACATAATCATTCTGAAAGTGTTCTTCTCAAACATTACGCTGAAAGAGTTAGTTGCTAAGCTGATTTACAACTGCCTGGTTGGAACTCAAGAAACTTTCTTTAGTGGGATCACTGAATTGTTTTCCCGGGTGCCTGTAAAAGTCTCAACAACACATCTTCCATCCCATCAATCCCTACAAATTCAGCCAGCAGCTGATCCACAACCGTTCTCTTCCTGCATGTTAAATATTTTAGCTGCCAAGTTTGAAGTAATTCAAATTCTTCGCCATTCCCAAGCCAGCCTCCCATCACATTGGGTTTAGACCCTCTTTACACATTTCCCATGCAGCGAAATTGTTATAAACACAAGATGCTGGAGTAGACACAAAGTGCTAGAGGAACTCCAGTCAGAGGCATTTATGCCAGTATGTTCTTACAGCGGTTTCTCATTCCGACTTCATTCCTCTTCCTTTTCAGTGCTGATGAAGGGTCGCAGTCCGAAACTGCAGTTTATTCCCCTCCATACATGCTAAGTTCATCCAACATTTTGAGTGCACAGGCAACTTGTTAACCTAGCAAAAGCATGAATTAAATTCAGCTACCTACATACAACCAAGAGAAGGGCGAAATATTCAATGATCCCTTACAGAAACATGACTTCCACCTGCACGGAGACTCCAATATTCACAATCCCAATTGTCTTTACTGGCCATCTGTAATCCTGAACGGTTTGGTTCTTGCAGACAAGAAACATTACTGACATTGGGACGTCTATAGAATCTGGAAGAGAATTCTGAGAGCTCGTTGTATCCCACCCACCCAAACAGCAGTGATTTACAAAAATTACTGACAAAATGTATTAGACTAGAAGGGCCAAGATGGCCTGTTTCCGTGCTGTAATTGTTATATGGTTATATTTTTAATTTTTCCCTCTGTATCTTCCCCATCCCTATCGCTCCACCTCCCGGCTCTCAGAGTTACGTGTTCGATCACCATCCAGGTCCGATACACAATGCCCACCCCAACAGGAATTGCATAAGTTTCATTGAAATCATTTGTATGTTTATAAACACTAATTTCTATTCACAATCCTCCGGAGCCTCACTGGACTGGGACACTGAGATATTAAGTGAGAAACAGGAGGAGGTGGCCAGTCAGCCCCTCAAACCAACAAAAAGATGGTTGCTCCTCTCCCATTTCAGCCACATGTCTGTGCCCGATCCTCATTTCCTTGATCCCTTCGGTCTCCACACATCTGCCGGCCTCTGTTTTATGTGAGGACGATCACTGAGACTTCATCGTTCTCCAGGAATCAGTCTGGTGAATCTTTAAAGCAAACACTCTCTAACTTCTTATAATCCTCCATGGAATTCATTTCCATCTTCTGCAGCCCCGTGTTGTCCCCACAACTCACTTCCCACCCCTGCCACTATTTCCACCTTCCCACCTCCCACCTCACCTGGATACTACCTCCCACTCCCCAGCTCTTGCCCCATCCCCACCCCTCACCTCTTTTCTCTGACTATTTCCCATCCACTCTCAGTCCAGAGGGAGGGTCTCGGCCCAAAATATTGATGGTCCATTTCCCTCCACAGATGGTGCCCGACCCATTGAGTACCTCCGTCAGTTTGTTATGTAGTCTATATAACCCGTGTGAGTATGGGGAGCGGGATTTTACACCATATTGCAGGCACAGTCGCAACAATCCCAAACAATTAGATAGATAGATAGATAGATAGATAGATAGATAGATAGATAGATAGATAGATAGATAGATAGATAGATAGATAGATAGATAGATACTTTATTCATCCCCATGGGGAAATTCAACTTTTTTCCAATGTCCCATACACTTGTTGTAGCAAAACTAATTACATACAACACTTAACTCAGTAAAAAATATGATATGCATCTAAATCACCATCTCAAAAAGCATTAATAATAGCTTTTAAAAAGTTCTTAAGTCCTGGCGGTAGAATTGTAAAGCCTAATGGCATTGGGGTGTATTGACCTCTTCATCCTGTCTGAGGAGCATTGCATCGATAGTAACCTGTCGCTGAAACTGCTTCTCTGTCTCTGGATGGTGCTATGTAGAGGATGTTCAGAGTTATCCATAATTGACCGTAGCCTACTCAGCGCCCTTCGCTCAGCTACCGATGTTAAACTCTCCAGTACTTTGCCCACGACAGAGCCCGCCTTCCTTACCAGCTTATTAAGACGTGAGGCGTCCCTCTTCGTAATGCTTCCTCCCCAACACGCCACCACAAAGAAGAGGGCGCTCTCCACAACTGACATATAGAACATCTTCAGCATCTCACTACAGACATTGAATGACGCCAACCTTCTTGGGAAGTACAGTCGACTCTGTGCCTTCCTGCACAAGGCATCTGTGTTGGCAGTCCAGTCTAGCTTCTCGTCTACCTGTACTCCCAGATACTTGTAGGTCTTAACCTGCTCCACACATTCTCCATTAATGATCACTGTCTCCATATGAGGCCTAGATCTCCTAAAGTCCACCACCATCTCCTTGGTCTTGGTGATATTGAGACCCAGGTAGTTTGAGTTGCACCATATCACAAAGTCCTGTATCAGTTTCCTATACTCCTCCTCCTGTCCATTCCTGACACACCCCACTATGGCCGTGTCATCAGCGAACTTCTGCACATGGCAGGACTCCGAGTTATATTGGAATTGTTATGGTAATTACCATACGTAAACGCGAGAAAGCTTGCAAATGCTGGAAATCCAAAGCAACACACACGAAATGCTGGGCGAATTCAGCACACCTGGCAGTATCTATGGAAAAGAGTAAACAGTTGATATTACTGGCAGGGGGTGGGAGAAGTGATCTGAATAAAAATGTCGGGGAGGAGAAAGAGCTGAGCTAGAAGGAGACAGGTGAAGTCAAGTGACGGGCAGGTCAAGGTCTGGGGAATAAAGAATCGGAGAGTTGTCAACAGGAGAAAAGAGGACCCGGGGGTAGTAGGCTGGTGAGCAGAAATGAAAGTTCAGAGTGGGGAATGAAGAAGTGGGTGCGGGGATCTGTTTACTGGAAGGAGAATTCAATATTCATACAATCACGTTGGAGCGTCCCCAGATGGAATATAAGGTGCTGCTCCTCCACCCTGAGGGCCGTCTCATCTTGGCACAAGAGGAGGTCATTGATTGAGACGTCAGAATGGGAATCAGAATTAAAATGTTTGGCCACTGTGGCAAATGATACAGAGATGCTCGACAAAACGGTCTCCCAATTTATGGCGGGTCTCACCAATGTAAATGAGGCCGCATCGGGAGCACGGGATACAATAGATGACCCAAGCAGATTCGTAGGTGAAGTGTTGCCTCACCTGGAAGGACTGTTTTGGCCTCTGAATGGAGGTGAGGGAGGAGGTGTACGGGTTGGTGTAGCACTTAGGCCGTATGCAGGGATAAGTATCTAGAGGAAGATTAGTGAGGAGGGATGAATGAACAAGGGGATTGTGGACGGAGTGATCCCTGTTGACCCCTGTTTATGACATCATAAACAGATTTGCATAAATGCAATCCCTACATTCATTAGTTATCTCTCTATTGCAACATAAACATCATATGTTCCATACAGTGAATGCTCAAGGCATCCGGGCCTCCACACCGGCTCCTGAGGCTACTGAGGGGCAGTGACCAGAGAGCGATAAAAATGTTCAACACTCTGCAGCTCTGGTGGGCAGTCACCCTGGTGATGGAGGAAGTAGCTGAGCGGAACTAACTGAAAATTGGAAATAAGGAACAACCTCACACGCTCTGAGTTTCAACATGACAAAGATGACACCTGAGCTCTCAGCAATTTTGTAATGGGGAAGCTAAAATTCCAATGGCTGTTTTAACCCTGTCTCGAGGTTCCTCCAGTAAATCTGTTGGTCGCTCCATCTCTACAGAACTTCCAGCAGAGCAGAAGCTGTTCCAAAATCAAAACACTTTGTTGGATACTGTTCCAAATGTCAACTGTAGGATATTTACAAAGGACATCACACAATACATTGTGGTGAGAACCATGAAGTGTCCTTCTTTGTTCAATTAAGTGGTTAAACATTCTATTATATTCTTGTGTCTGCACATACCCTATAACTACGATCAACCCCCGGCATTGATACAGGTGATATTCAGATCCTGCCACTGGTCAGAAGGATGGAAGAGAAGCTCCCCAGATATAACTGAATAGATTGAGATTGTGATCTCAGACTCCCCTACTGTTGTAAAACTCTTGTCCCAATCACTCTATCCAGACCTTAGGATTTCATTGACGTTTCTGTTCCCAGAGTCACAACCCCTCCATTGAGAACAGGCCCAGAGACACCAAATTCCCCTCATACAAAAAAGAAACTTCTCATTCCAGAATCACTGTTTTGAAATCTGTAAACAACAACTGTAATGAGCACATTTCCACGAGTAACAGACAAGTTGGTGGCAGGATAATTTATTGAGAGAAACTGCTTTCCTTACTGCCCTGTTAATGGTCACAAAATATCTCCTGACGTTCAGTGTGCCTGTCTATGCATGGGGCCGAGAGAGATGGGAGAGTTTTTCAACAAATTATCTGTGCCTGTGTTTACATGGGAGACAGGAAGGAACTGTAGAAACGACGAAAGCCAGTCAAGTCGTGGATTGTGTACAGATTACACAACAGGTGTGTGCTGTCTTGAGGTGAATTAGGATGGATAAATCCCCAGGAATAGGGTAGAGGCTGCAGGAACCCTGCCGGACACGGATGATGCTGGTATTTAAGGAGTAGAGTTACAGGGGTAGGTTGAACAGGTTAGTATTTGATTCCCTGAAGCACAGGAGAATGAGGGGAGATGCTAACAGGGGTTCCCAAACTTTTATTTGTCATGGACCCCTACCATTAACAGGAGGGTTTGTGGACCCCAAGTTGGGTACCTTTACTAGAGGTTAGCACAATGATGATGGTAGAAATAGGGTGAATGCAGGTAGGGTTTTGCCCCTCACGGTCAGTGTAGTCATGGGTTTAGGGCAAAAAGTGAAATACTTAAGGGGAATCGGAGTAGGAAATATTTCACTCAGGGGGTGGCATGAAGGCGGATGCAGTATATAGGAGAGGTTTTATGGGTACATGTATGAGGGAGGTATTGAGGGATATGGTCTGGGTGCATGTGGATGGGTCCAGGCAGAGTAAGGCACAGTCTAGATGGACTGAAAGCCCTGTTTCTGTGCTGTAAGACAGCGAATTTAAATTGAACGTCCTACACAAGTCTATTTCCCAGGAGACTAAATCATTTCAACGCAATGTGCAAAACCACTGCAAATAAGCGAAACACTCTACAGATAAAAAATATCTGTGAAGAGGAACAAAGTTAAGGCTACAATTCCAGCACCCTGTGTTCGGAATGGCTGCAAACAATTTCTGATGTGATTTCATGTCTCCAGTATCTGGAATGTTTCTTTAACTTCCAGCTGCTCACGGACAGACGACAGTGAGTGGGAATTTCCAGACCCGATGAGGATACTGAACCCGAGGTAGATAACCAACAATGCAAACACTGAACAGCTCATTCCAGGTACTCACTCGCTCTATTTATTGAGATTACCTAGCAGGTGTCTCTGATCTCTCCACTCTACTGTATCTGTGCCCTTTGGCTCTGGATTCCCCAACCCTGGGAAACAATCCTTGGTATATCTGACAGGACATCAAAGACATTTCAGCCTACGATAGGAAAAATAGCTTTGACTGTACCAGTGATGCCCCCCCCCCCGAGCTCTAAGCAATGCTTCGAGGCACCCAACACAAACCAGCCACGAAAAGTACCCCTCCTACGTTTGAATAGATTGCATAAGGTACATATAATATCAATGAAGTGTATACGATATATATCCTGACATTATTTTTCTTCGCAAACATCCATGAAAACAGTGGAGTGCCCCAAAGAATGAATGACAGTTAAATGTTAGAATCCCAGATCTCCCCCCCCCCGAAGCTCCCCCTTCCATGCATAAACAGCAGCAAAACCACAACCCCCCCACCAGCAAAAAAGCATCGGCAACCCCACTGAACACTCAAGCGTGCAGCAAAGCATCAATAAAAACACAGACTTGCAGAATCCTAAAGACTTCTCGTTCAGCCAGTAATTCGACATACCACAGGCTCTCTCTCTCTCACCCTCTCCCTTTCACTCCCTCTCTCTCTCTCTCTCTCTCTCCCCCCTCCCAATAAGGGAATAAAAGGTGTCGCCATTTCAGAGGTGAGCAGCCACTCTCTGTAACAACAATGAATGGACTCTGCAGAGATTCAACCCCTGTGAGGCTGCCGGGGCAGCAAACATCCCAGGCCGAGTGCTCCGACAGTGTGGACACCAGCTCACTTCACTCATCCAGGCTTCAAATCAGCCAGCATCATCCCTGTACCAAAGAACTCTACACCTTCAGAATGAAACGACTACCGCCCGGTGGAACTGCCACCAATCGTTACACAGAGCGTGAAACGGACGGTAATGGCACATATCAATAACTCCAATCCTACCGCACTGGTCACTCACCAATATTCATACTGACAGAACTGTTCTGTAACAAATTCCAACTCTACCATTTGAATACAGCCCTGTGCAACTGGGCTTTGGACTACTGAACCAACCGGCTTCAGAAAGTCAGGATGTACAACTGCTCCTCATTCTCAATCATCCTCAACACGGGCTGTGTGCTGAGCCCATTGCTGTACACTCTGTTCACAC
This sequence comes from Hemitrygon akajei, assembly GCF_048418815.1. Taxonomy (NCBI): domain Eukaryota; kingdom Metazoa; phylum Chordata; class Chondrichthyes; order Myliobatiformes; family Dasyatidae; genus Hemitrygon; species Hemitrygon akajei. Next base: position 2,395,417 of record NW_027331981.1, on the reverse strand, counting down.
ATGACCACACGGCCAAACACCCGGGGAATCACATTGTCAAGTTCGCCAAAGACACGACAGTTGTGGGGTCCATCACACATCGATTAGATAACATATAGAGAGAAGGGCTCAAGGCCTGGTAGCTCTACCCACAAACGCACCCACCACACCCTCATTACCACCAGTTTAACATTTCCTGGCACTCACCATAAGTACAGACACTCCTGTGCCTAATGTCACTTTATGAACATACAACCAATGTTTTAAGCTGTGATATGTGAGGTTTTATATAATTCTGATATTTATCTCGTTGTGATTTTTGTTCCTACATGAGAACCAGAACAACAATTATTTTAGTCCATCGGGGAAGCGATACAAAAGCCTTAAAGCGCGAACTACCCGGCTCAAGGACGGCTTCCTGTCTGCGGTTATAAGCCAAATGAATGATAAAATGTAATCGACCTCACAGTGTAACTCGACGTGACCCTGCATCATATGTCTATCTGCACTGCACTTTCTCTGCAGCCATAATGCTTTGTTACAGTTAGTATTTTGTCGTATATCGGCTCAATGTACTTTCGTAATGTATCGATCTGTGTGGATGGTACGACAGGCAAGATTTTCACTGTAGCTCAGTACATGATGATAATAAACAAATACCCCTTTTTAATTATGTGGAGATATTAGACGGACTAAGATTCAGCTTTGGAACCTCAGAAGGAAACTTAACTGTTGTCATTCCTGATGAATGCCAATAAATAGAAAAGGCTTCAATCTTGCACTACGATCTACGGTAACTTGGTGGCATCACAATCAGAATTAATACCACCGGCATTTGTCATGAAAATTGTTGTCTTTGCGGCAGAAGTAGAACCTAATACATTACAATAGATTTTAACAAAACAACTACAATAAGACAACATATAGTTACATACGCTTTGCAAAAATAATTTTAAAAAATAAATAATATAAACTATTTTCATCCTGTGGAAGGATTTGACTGACCAAGTCGTTGCTTTGGAAATTGTGGAGCGAAGCTTAACTGAACTGTACACATTTTTGAGAAGCTGAAAAATAGAAAAAGCTGAATTCTATCCTAAACCCAGAGAGATTGGCTGCGCTGCCACAGGTCGAAGCAGTCCACCATATTAGAGAAAAAAAGAACATTGCTCACCCACAACGAGAGGACGTGACAGATCCGGATCTCACTGACTTGTCTGAATGGGTGAATGGGTGTAAGTTACACGTACACGTAGAGCAGTGACCCGCTGATGCTGCAGATCTACAGAGAAACATGACCAGGAAACAAGATCCTGTGACGGGCGGAGGGTTTCCCACCTGAACCGGTGACTCCGCTCCTCACTGTCACACGCTGCCCGACCCATCAGTCGCATTTCCCACATTATTCCATTTTTACACCAGCTACGTGTTTAGATTTTCCCTCCAGATCTTCCCCGATCCCTTTCCCTCCACTCCCAGGTCACAGAGTTACGGGCTTGATTCCCATCCCGGTACAACACATAATTCAGACCCAAACAGGAAATGATCAGGTTTCATTTAAATCAGTCTATGTTTATAAAGACTAATTTCCGTTCACATTTTTCCGGCCTCGCTGGACAGAAAAACTGAAACATCAAGTGAGAAACAGCAGGAGGAGGCCATTCAGCCCCTCTAACCATCAACAAGATGGCGGCTGCTCTCCCATCTCAGTCACATGTTTCTGCCCGATTCTCATTTCCTCGATCCCTTCGGTCTCCACACATCTGCCAGCCTCTGTTTTATGTGAGGACAATCACCAAGTCTTCCCCGCCCTCTGTGGTGGGGATTTACAGACATTCACCACCCTCGGAGTGCAGACATTTCCCCTCATCTCAGTCCCGGACAGCCCACACTGTATAACGCGTGTTAGTATGGAGAACGGGATTTTACACCATATTAAACGTATTATCTCAATAAAGCACAAATAATTGTCACCTTGCCCAGACCATTGGCCCCACTTGCAGGGTAACAGTCTGCCGGTGTTTGCCCCCAATGTGGTCATCTCTCTGATCGCCACCGTGGGCTCAGACATTTCCACAGATGAGCCCCTCCTGTCCCCACCGGGACAAACATCCTGTCCGCCCCCTCTCACACCATCTTCATCCTTTAAGTAAAATCCCCCTCTCCCTGGGGAACCGGCATCAAACCGACGGGCTGAGTGGACTCCTCCTGCGTCTCAGTGATACATCAGACTCCGGCCGCAGGAGACGCCTCACAGTCTCCCCAACTTCCCTCGGAGGGAAATGGAAATAAATCAGAAAGCGAACATTTACTTTGGGACTTTTTCTGCTCTGACAGTAAATCGACACTTGGGCGGGAAACGGTGTCAGCGGGGGTAACGCCCTCTCGGCTGGCCCGCCTCCGCTATTCGTTGTAACCAGTTTTTTACATCGCTTCGCACCAATGGGAATAGCGCAGCTTCTGGTTTTCAGCGGTGGGGGAGGGGTGGTCTCGCGATCAGTAGCTCAGCCGTTAAACCGATAAAGCTCGAGCTCTCCAGCGCGTGGGTGGAGAGGACAGATCCCGCTGTGGGGAGCCCATGTGTGACGTTAGGCGCGTGGGGTATCTGCGTGACTTCACCTGTGGGGGAGCGCTCGCATTTCCTAACACCTTAACAGGTGTTTCTGATGATTTCAGTGGGACACAATTAATCACGGGTTTCATCACTGATTCCAGTGGTGTGAGATGTAAAGTTCCCTGTTATGTGTTCGGCTGTGCCGTGTTGTTGGTGCAGTGGGCAGCGTGGTGTTTGTCTCTATTCGGGTCACAACACCAGAATTACCAGCGGGGTCCAGACACAGTGTATTAGTCAACAGAAAACCTCACGCCCTTGCAGTCTTTGTCTCCTGGTAAACTCAACACCCTGACAATGTGGGCAATTAGGTATCCCTTCCACACTGGCCCCGTGTTTGTTCAGATATGTTTCCCCTTCCTTCTCGGTCCTGAAGGGGGGTTCAAATGGAAACATTGACTGTTGACTCCTTTCGATAGATGCTGCCCGGCCTGCCGAGTTCCGTCAGCATTTTATTTGTATTGCTCTGGATTTCCTGCATCTGCAGACTTTGTCACGTTTGTGATTTGCCTCTCCGTTGTCCCTCCCGCCTCCGGTCACTGATGGCGCTGCATGGACCTCCGGCCACTGGTGGCGCTATATGGACCTCCGGCCACTGCAGGTGGCGGTTCTCCGATGAAGGCGGAGGTGAGGAAGGGGCTGATCCCGGGATTGCTGCTGTGGGAAAGGGACGCAACCAAATTCTGCCGGATGGCTGAATGCTCCGGGCTCTCCGGTCCCGCAGCACCAGTTTTATCTTTGTGCCTGAGCCCGCTCTGTGGGATCACTTAGTTGTGATTCCGCAGTTGGGAGGGCTTTTGGGGTGAAGGGGATCTGGCTAGGTGTGTGGGTAGAGGTTATGGGTGGACTGTGGGTGCGGGTGAGTGGAGGGAAGGGTGTCGGGAGGAGGGAGGGTGGGGATGTCTGTTGTGAGAAAGTGGGATGATCGGAAGTTCCGTGACCCGGGTCAAATAAAATTGTAAACAAGGGAAGATCTGCTCCGTTGTATCGGACGCTACTTGTCATTTCAGTGAGCAACAGTTCTCTCTTCATATGAATAACAGACTAACCTTGCTGTTAACATTGTGTTTGTTACAAAGCCCCAGTGTCTGGAAGTGCTGTCACCATCATGGGTTGTTAGAGCAGATTGGGATGGCGGAGGGGTGTCAGTGACCTCTGTATCAGAGAAAGACACGGGTTTGTATATCCTCGTATGAGATATAAGTCCTTACAGTGGATTCTGATCTGGTGGCATAACTAGAGTTTGCAGAGGAGAAGGGAATAGGGAAGGGGCTGAGAAGAGAGATTTTTAACCAGCGAAGCATGGTCAGGGGTGGAGGTGTACAAGAGCTGTCTGATAAGATCGTTTTAATTGTATTTTTATATAATCTCACAGATGGTGACCGAGGAAGAAGCTTGTTGAGGGAGGATATCCGGACGTGAGCAGGTCACACACGGTATCAGGAGAGTGACAGTGCTGTCGGTTCCTGTGTCACGGGTACAGACAGTCGTCTCAAGTGAGGAGTTTGTGTGGAGATGCAGCTTCCTTGGAGGTGGAGGAAAGAGGACACACCAACAGGTGGAACCAGCTGTGGGAAGACATGGTTTGTCAGGTCTGACGATGAGCTGAATGTACCATAACCTTCAGACTGAACCAGAAAACTATTCTGAGGGCATTTGAAATGTCAGAAGCAGGGGAGATGTGATCGCATGTGCACAGTGCAGGAGTTGTGTGTTCATCAGACCCTCAGTGAGATGGTTCAAGTTACAATGTGCCGGGATGACAGCACAGTGTTTGGGGCCGGATTTAGTCACTGATTCTGACACAGTGAGAGGGTTAGTTTTGTTGCAAGGAAGCAACATTAATGGAAGAAGACACAGGAACTTCATCAATTGCCAGTTGTTTAGCAGAAGTGACCAATTTGTATGTTAACTTGACAGAAACAGATATTCCTAGTGGTGACAAAGGGGATCAGTCTGGTTTATTTCAGGTTGGAGAGGGCTGTGGAGTTTTGAAATCAATGCCTTGCAGTTGCAACATCGGTAATTTGTCATGTCCGGAGTGGTGGATCACACAGCATGGAAACAGGCCTTTGGCCGGCCATACCTGTTCTGACCATCCTCTCACTGTCTACAATGGTCCCATTTATCAGCACTTGGTTCATTGCCGACTGTATTTCGGCAGTTTCAATGTTCATCCTCTTCTTAACTATTGTGAAGGGACCTGCCTCCACCAACTTGGGCAGTGTGTTCCAGATTTCAACTACCCTCTGAGAGAAAAATCTCTTCCTCAGATCCCTCTAAACCTCGGCATCCTCTGCTTAAATCTATGCCTTCTGATCTGTGACTCCGCTGTCCCAGGATCGGGGCTGATATGGGCATCAGTCAGGCCGTTGATCAGGTTCAGCATGATAAGTTACTGTGGAAAGTTAGATCACTTGGGATCCAGAGAGAGCTGGCTAATTGAATGCACAGTTGGTTTGATGGTAGGGAGCTGAGAGTGATGCTGGGAGGCTATTTATTGGACTCGAGGCCCGGTGTTCCCCAGGGTTATGCCAATTGCTGTCGTTAGTTATTGCTATTTAATAATATTTGAATTTGCACAGTTTTGTGTCGTCTATGCTCTATCTGAACTTTCATTGACCCTGTTATAGTTACTATTCTATAAATTTGCTCAGCATGCCCCCAGGAAAAAGAATCTCAGGGTTGTACATGGTGACATATATGGTTCTGAAAATAAAATTTAATTTGAACTTTGAACATTGCTACCTGTCATTTAGATCAATAATTTGGTTGAGAATGTATAGAGTATGGGAGGCAAGTTTGCAACAAGGAAGTCCGAACAAGTACTGAGTATAAACACTCCCCTCTAGTTCCCTCTCCTCGCACAGCCCTCCCTTCCCCGTACTGCCTTCCCTCTGCACCCTGTCTTCCCACTCACCCCCATATTGTGCATAAGTTCAGTGTGGAAGGTGAAATATTTTAGGGGAATCTGGGAGCGTGGAATGATCTGCGAGCGGAAGTGGAGGAAGTGGGATTGATTTAGATACTAAAGAGACATTTGGGTGAAGACATGGATGGGAGGTGTATGGAGGGTATGATGCAGGTAGTTGGAAATAGGCAGTAACAACAAAAACAGGTCGACATTGACTGGAAGGACCGAACGTCCTGTTTGTGCTCCTGGGCTCTGTGACTCTGATAATATTCTGATTTGTAATTTCCACAGTCAGTGCTTTTCTGCTAATGACTGAATCCAGAAATTTACAGAATGGGTGAAGAGGCTGCCCAGTGACTGTTCCGGTGCTCAACGTCACTGGGACGTCCCATCACTGAGCTGATATTGACTTTTCCGTCCTCTTTCACTCAGTCTGTCACTCAGCAAGATCATTGTCTACAGGAAATCACAGAACTCACAGAGAAAGGAAAGCACACAGAAGATTCCCCGCTGTTCCTCAGACTGGTGAGGGGGAAACGTCTCCCAGTCGAAGGGAGTGATGTGGGAATCCTGTGCAGAAATGAGGAATGGGTTGGCAAAGTTGGACAAAATGCTGAAAAAAAAAGATTTATGGAGCTCAGCATGTTTAAACAACACACTAAACAGAAAATTGCATTGAAACTTTGTTGACGTAACAAAGTTCGGCTCATAATGTTGTGCTGAACCAAATAAATGAGCAACCGAATGACCACTAATCTGATTCCTTGTGCCTACACAATGTCCAACCTCCTCCGTTATCCTCACAATTATGTCTCTGTCTCAGTGTCTCTTAAAAGTCTCTGCCTCTGCCACCACGCCAGGCATTCCAGTCACTGTCTGAAACAACTTACCTCTGACATCTCCTTTGAATTTACCACATCTCAGATTAAATGTGAGGCCCTGGGGGAAAAAAATATATTGTCTGTCTACTCTATGCCTCACATAATCTCAAAAATCTCTATCAGATCTCCCCTCTGTCGCGTCACTCTGGGAAAGCAACACAAGTTTAGCCAACCACTCTTTATTGCACGTGCCCTCTTATCCCGGAGATATCCTGGTAAAACTCTTCTGCACCCTTCGCAAGGAAGTGGGTATGACACCCATTTCCGATCTCCTGTTGTAATTGTATACTATATTCTTACACCTGATTTGAGGACCTGTATACAAGTCCCATCAAGGACTTTTTTTTACCCTTGCAGTTCCTTAGCTCTACCCACAACGATCCAATGTCTTTCGAATTTATATCACCTCATTCTAATGATTTTATTTCGTTTTTACCAACACAGCCACAGTCATTTGAATACAATGTAAATCCTTGATTTCTAAACGTCCAGCTATAATCTTCTTTCAGCCACAATTCACTGATGCCAAGAATGTTATACATACCAAGCTGCAAATGTTCTACCAATTCCTCTACCTTATTCTGTAAATTATGGGCATCCAAGTGTAATAGGGGAAGTCAGTTACTTGTGAAGAATAGAAACAGGAAGTATGTGTGTGAGGCTGGTGTTCTGTGCTGGGTGTCAGATGTGGGAAGTCCTGGAGGTTCGACGCACCTGGCGCCGATGTGGCGGTCCGGGACGCTTGGAGGAAGCTTGGACGCTTCTTAGGGAACTGGAGATGCAGCTTGATGACCTTCGTCTGGTCAGAGAGAATGAGGAGGTGATAGAGAGGTGCTACAGGCAAATAGTTCACCGGGGCATCGGGAATCAAATACATTGGTAACATTCAGGAGAGGGAAGGGTAGGAGTCAGTTACTAGAGAGTACCCCTATGTCTGTCCCCGTTAACAATAAGTACTCTTGTTTGAGTATTGTTCGGGGAGACGGCCTACCTGGGGGAAGCAACAGACTCTCGAACAGTCTGGTCTTTTTGGCTCAGAAGTGTAGACAAAGAAAGAGGATGGCAGCAGTGATAGGAGACAGGTGAATCTCTGGGCGCAAGAAATAAATACGGACGGTAGTATGCTTCCCAGGTGCCAGGGTCCGGGATGTTTCTGATCGCGTCCACGATATCCTGAAGTGGGAAGGAGAATAGCTGGAGGTCGTGGTACACATTGGAACCAATGACATCGGTAGGAAAAGGGAGAAGGTCCTGAACACAGACTACAGGGAGTTAGGAAGGAAGTTGAGAAGCGGGAGCTCAAAGGTAGCAATCTCGGGATTACTGCCTGTACCATGTGACAGTGAGAATAGGAATAGAATCAGGTGGAGGATAAATGCGTGGCTGAGGGATTAGAGCAGGGGGCATGGACTCAGATTTCTGGATCATTGGGACAGCTTTTGGGGCAGGCGTGATCTGTACAAAAAGGATGGGTTGCACCTGAATGTCAGGTGGACCATTGACCCGGCAGGAACGTCTGCTACGGCTATTGGGGAGAGTGTAACTAGAATAGATGGGGGGGGAGGGGTGGGTGAGAACCAAACTGAAGAGACGAAGGGGCGGTTGGCTCACAAATGCAGGGAGATTGTAGACAGTGCAAGAGTGAGGATAGGCAGGTGAGAGAGAAACACCCTCAGACCGATGGTTTGATTTGTCTATTTTAATGCAAGGAGTATTGTGAACAATGCCGATGAACTTAGATCATGGATCAGTGCTTAAAGCTATGATGTTGTGGCCATTACAGAGACTTGGATGGTTCAGGGGCAGGAAAGGTTACTTAGAGTGCGAGGCTATAGATGTTTCGGAAAGGACAGTGAGGGAAGCAAAACTGGTGGGGGCATGGGACTGCTGATCAGTGATATTGTCACGGCTGCAGAAAAGGAGGAATTTACGGAGGGATTGTCCACTGAGTCTTCTGGGTATAAGTTAGAAACAGGAAGAGGTAATAAAAAATCTACTAGGTGTTTTTTTTCTTGAGCACTCCATAGTGACAAGGACATCGAGGAGCAGATAGGGAGACAGATTCTGGAACGTTATAATAATAGCAGAGTTGTCATGGTGGGAGATTTTAATTTCACAAATATTGGTTGACATCTTCCCAGAGCAACGGTTTAGATTGGGTTGGAGTTTGTTAGGTGTGTTCAGAAAGGTTTCTAGACAAAATATCTAGATTAGCCTACAAGGTCAGAGGCTGTACTTATAACCATATAACCATATAACAATTAAAGCACAGAATCAGGCTATCTCGGCCCTTCTAGTCCGTGCCGAACGCTTACTCTCACCTAGTCCCACTGACCCACACAAAGCCCATAACCCTCCATTCCTTTCCTGTACATATACCTATCCAACTTTACTTTAAATGACAATACCGAACCTACCTCTACCACTTTTACTGGAAGCTCATTCCACACAACTACCACTCTCTGAGTAAAGAAATTCCCCCTCGTGTTATCCTTAAACTTTTGTCCCCTAACTTTCAATTCATGTCCTCTTGTTTGAATCTCCTACTACTCTCAAAGGAAAAAGCCTATTCACGTCAACTCGATCTATCCCCCCTTTGTGATATGGTGCAACTCAAACTACCTGCGTCTCAATATCACCAAGACCAAGGAGATGGTGGTGGACTTTAGGAGATCTAGGCCTCATATGGAGCCAGTGATCATTAATGGAGAATGTGTGGAGCAGGTTAAGACCTACAACTATCTGGGAGTACAGTTAGACGAGAAGCTAGACTGGACTGCCAACACAGATGCCTTGTGCAGGAAGGCACAGAGTCGACTGTACTTCCTTAGAAGGTTGGTGTCATTCAATGTCTGTAGTGAGATGCTGAAGATGTTCTATAGGTCAGTTGTGGAGAGCGCCCTCTTCTTTGTGGTGGCGTGTTGGGGAGGAAGCATTAAGAAGAGGGACGCCTCACGTCTTAATAAGCTGGTAAGGAAGGCGGGCTCTGTCGTGGGCAAAGTACTGGAGAGTTTAACATCGGTAGTTGAGCGAAGGGCGCTGAGTAGGCTACGGTCAATTATGGAAAACCCTGAACATCCTCTACATAGCACCATCCAGAGACAGAGAAGCAGTTTCAGCGACAGGTTACTATCGATGCAATGCTCCTCAGACAGGATGAAGAGGTCAATACTCCCCAATGCCATTAGGCTTTACAATTCAACCGCCAGGACTTAAGAACTTTTTTTAAAGCTGTTATTAATTCTTTTTGAGTTAGTGATTTAAATGCATATCATATTTTTACTGAGTTAAGTATTGTATGTAATTAGTTTTTGCTACAATAAGTGTATGGGACATTGGAAAAAAGGTTGAATTTCCCCATCGGGATGAATAAAGTATCTATCTATCTATCTATCTATCTATCTATCTATCTATCTATCTATCTATCTATCTATCTATCTATCTATCTATCTATCTATCTATCTATCTATCTATCTATCTATCTATCTATCAACTTTCTACGCTCCAAAGAATAAAGACCTAACTTTTTCAGCCTTTCCCTGTAAATTAGGTTCTGAAACCCAGGTAACATTCTCGTAAATCTTCGCTGTGCTCCCTCTATTTTGTTGACATCTTTCCTATAATTTGGTGACCAGAACTGTTCACAATACTCCAAATTCGGCCTTACCAATGACCTGTTCAATTTTAACATTACATCCCACCTCCGATACTCAATGCTCTGATTTATAAAGGCCAGCATACAAACAGCTTTCTTCACCACCCTATCCACATGAGATTCCACCTTCAGGGAACTATGCACCATTATTCCTAGATCACTCTGTTCTACTGCATTCTTCAGTGCCCTACCATTTACCATGTATGTCCTATTTGGATTATTCCTGCCAAAATGTAGCACCTCACACTTATCAGCATTAAACTCCATCTGCCATCGTTCAGCCCACTCTTCTAACTGGCCTAAATCTCTCTGAGAGCTTTGAAAACCTACTTCATTATCCAGAACGCCACCTACCTTTGTACCATCTGCATACTTACTAATTCAATTTACCACTCCATCATCCAGATCATTAATGTATATGACAAACAACATTGGACCCAATACAGATCCCTGAGGCACACCACTAGTCACCGGCCTCCAACCTGACAAACAGTTATCCACCACTACTCTCTGGCATCTCCCATCTAGCCACTGCTGAATCCATTTCACTGCTTAAGTATTAATACCTAACGATTGAACCTTCCTAACTAACCTTCTGTGCGGAACCTTGTCAAAGGCCTTACTGAAGTCCATATAGACAACATTCACTGCTTTACCCTCGTCAACCTTCCCCGTAACCTTTTCAAAAAATTCAATAAGATTTGTCAAACATGACCTGCCACGCAGAAATCCATGCTGCCTATTCCTAATCAGACCTTGTCTATCCAGATAATTATATATACCATCTCTAAGAATACTTTCCATTAATTTACCCACGGTGGTGACCCACTTTCCAGCGCACTCGAACCGGCTCACAATCTGGCGAGCGCCGGCAGAGAGGGCGGCCCCAAAAAGGGCACCAGACCATCATCACCAGGAGGGGGAATAGCCCGCGGGCGGGAAGAGCCTGCGAATACGCATCCTCTATAGCATTCCCGCCCGGGGAGGGCGAGAACGGGAAGGTTTTAAAGCGAACACACCCACACACACACACACACACACACACACACACACACACACACACACACACACACACACACACACACACACACACACACACACACACACACACACACACAAAGATATATATATATATATATATAAAGACTATCATTCTTCTGAGTCTTATAAGCAACAACTGCACTGTCCAGTTTAAGATGGCGCTGGTAGTCTATTGGAGATCTTGTTTATTATTTATTGGACTTCCCTGCATTGTTTTCTGCACTTTATGTAGCCCTGTGTAGGTCTGTAGTCCAGTGTAGCTTTGTATCGTCTCACTTAGTCTAGTGTAGTTTTGTGTTGTTTCATGTAGCACCATGGTCCTGGAGGAACGTTGTTTCGTTTTTACTGTGTACTGTACCAGCAGTTTATGGTCAAAATGACAATAACAAGCGACTTTACTTGACTTGGTGAAGCATGGCCACGACTTGTTGCTGGTAAACAGAACTATAAATTATTGTATTATTCACACACTTTTCTTGGACACAATACTGCAATCAATAGCCTGTAACGTTCCTTTCGGAGATGAACATTTGAACGGCTTTTACAGCCAGAACAATTGGGCTGAGCGCGAGGAACGACGCAAAATTTGTCCGAATTGAGCGCCGGGCCAGGGTATCGGTGCCAGAGGCGAGGGACTCCGGTTCAGCTCACAGCTCCGCGAAGTTTACTGCGCTGAACTGTGGTTGTGGTCTGCAATTAATAGTTTCCTAAACCGGCTGCTCTGGTGATCAGCTTTGTGAGACACTTTCGTGAACATCGAATCCGCATGTTATTTGTTTACTTTTATTGGATGCACATTTGGTTTTTTTCCCTGCACATTGGGTGTTTGACTGTCTTTTTAAAAATCTTTTTTTTTCTATTTAGTTTCTTTGATTTGTGGCTTCCTGTAAAGTGACATTGTATGTAGTATGGGCACTTTTGTAAAAATGCTCTGTCAATTTAGAACGGCACTGAACACATTTCCATAAATAACAGGCAAATGGTAAAAAGATCATTTACGGGAAAGCTATGGTTTCTTTAATGTCTACTGTCGCAAAATGAGTGACTGAGCACTTTCCATTTCCAGGAGATTTAAACCATTCGGGGTGATTGTAATAAAAAGAAAGTGGAATTACTCGAAACGCCCAGAAGTTAAGGAACAGCTATGGGAGAGGTGCAAATTAATCGATTCGGGTTTTCGACCTTTCGGCAGAATGGCTTCAAACATTTTCGGCTCTTAGTGCAGATCTCCAGCATTTTGAGTTTCTGTTTGATTTCCGTGGCCTGACAGACAGGAGACATTGAGGGGGAATTTCCAAACACTCTTTGAGCACTGAAACCAGGGATCCAGTTCTACTGTTGCAGTAACAGAACAGCCCATACAATCACAACCTCTCTCTGTGATGGATAGAATGGGAACTAATCCTCTCCTCAGATTAGCAATCATTGCTTTCCAAGAAATCTCGGAAACAAACATCTCAGCCCGGAACACATTCAACACCTCATTAACCTGGAGGCCTGATCACTTGGAGTACTTTACCTGTATCAAAAACTGTTATAACTCAGGACCCAACCTCACAGGAACGCAGCTGAATCTGTCACATACCCACCCGAAATCCTTGCGTATTGTCCCCACGTCCCACGCAGGGTGCTGTAGTCAGTAATTTGTCACAACCAATGTCCAACCACCGGAGGCTTCTGCTTCATTGTCGAAGCAACAATATCTAGCCCCATCTGTAGAAGTACTTACCTGGACTAAATCCCAAACATTGATAATTCCATAATCCCGAAGACCCTATTCCCAGGATTGACCCAAGCACCAACTCTTCCCGGACTCTATGATACCGGTAATATACTACAGTGTCTCGGCCATTCAGAATTCAAAACATAACATTCCTACATCAACGTGTGGCAGAACGGGAACCTGATAATCCTCTGACCGGGTCAGAGATAGGGCTGGAAAACATGGGCACGGGTCACCAGCGGGCGAGGATATATTACTCCACCAGCTATCATTAGAACTTTTATGATTATTTTATTTTTAAATCAGATCTTACCCTGCACAATTGACCATCACATTTCCTGTAGGCTAACAGGAATAAAATGATTTAATATAAAATTGAAAGTAATGTGCTGGAAACTTGGTACATGAGATTGGGTCTGTGGAAAGAGAAATTGTGGAAGATCCAGTATCAGACTGGGACTGTCCAAGATGCTGCCCGATCTGCTGAACGATTAATTGCGTAATTTGGCCCAGATCTCACCGTTGCTCATACCTATAATGGGGATTGGGGGCGGTACTACACCGCAGGGCTCGGAAAGAGGTAGTTAAAGAGATTATGAGGGCATTAAAAGTGATCTTTCGGGAAACGAAAACGAAAAGCTCATACATTTTTAGTAATTGGACCTTCCAGGTAATCGCTGTTCAACATTTAATTCGGTATTATTAAGCACTTGAGCCTCATTGCCGCACAGTACGCACCCTTGGACAAGGCCATTATTTTGCGTTATTAATTACTATTTGCTCGATACCAGAGATGCTCCCGGTGAAACAGTTTTGTCTACACTATTGTCTTTTATCATCTCGTCTGTAACAGGAAGCACGATAATGTATCATATTCAAGCGTGATTAATATGCATAGAAACTAAAATGGTTCAGTCTCCAGTGTTCTCTCTAATTACTATTTTTGCAGCTGCGTGGATCAACGATTGTCCTGAAACGGGAATTTTCACACAGCGTGAATAAAGAGCAACATCTTAGATGGTGTGTGTTTTTATAGTATGGATTTATGAATATTTACAATGGACTGACAAAAAAAACATGCTTTTGATTTTATCTATTAATGGAAGGATATGGTAAAATACAGTACGACAAAGAAAGACTGTCAGGTTTAATGAACTTATTTTCCAGCTGCATTAAATTCCATCTGTACTGCAACAAAGGCTCCGTGACGGGAGCATTTTAAATACAACGCAGCCGCACATCGACGCAGCTCAGACGGAACGGTGACAGTCTCTCTCTCCGGGTTACTCCACCCTGATAAGAATGTTTGGTCCACTGCCTTGTCAGCGACAACCTGCTTTTGAAAACAGGGAAATCGGCAATAATCTGACCCAGATCGCATCCGTGTTCAGTTTTGAGATGGGTGAAGGATTGTCTGAATAGGAAATGGATTGTGGCCAATTTATTAGGTACAACTGTGGATCAGCTAATTAATGGGAAAGTGTAAACGCGTGGCAGCAACTCGATACATGAAAACATGAAGATATGGTCAAGGGGTTCATTTGTTGTTCAGGTCAAACATCTGAATCTGGAATAAATATGATCTAAGTGACCTTGACCGTGGAATTATCGCGGGTGTCAGATGGGTGGCATAGCGTTACGGAAACGTATCATCTCCTCGGACTTTCAGGCACGAAAGAATCGGTTAACAGAGAAAAGTACGAAAACAAAATGAAAGAAAATCCTGTGAGCAGCAGTTCTGAGGGTGAGAACGCCTTGTTCTCAAGGAAGAGATCAAGGAGATTGGCCAGACTGATAAAAATCCGAGAGGAAGGCGACAGTAACATAAATAACGATATGATCCAAAAGCGGGGTGTGGAAGATCGTCACTGAACGCCGAACATTAGATTTAGACTGTGTACAGCCGCAGTGAAGCACAATAAGGTATTTGAAATCTTAAAGGAAACTCTAGATCTCGATTCGAAAGACCTCCGCCTCATCAGAAATCTGTACTGGGAACAAACTACCGCTGTAAGAATAGATGGAGAAGTGAGTCAGTTTACGAAAATCAAGAGAGGCGTTAGACAAAGGGTGTGTTTTCTCCCCTCATTTATTTAATGTGTACAGTGAAACAATATTACTAAAAAATAAGAGACATCTTAGGAATCAAAGTTGACGGTGAAAACGTCAATAATTTCAGATATGCAGCTGACACTGTGTTAATTACACATATGGAGGATGTACTACAAAACCTAATTGATATAGTTATTGAAGAAAGTGCAAAAATGGGTCTATCTATCAATTGCAAAAAGACAGAATGCATGGTGACATCCACAAACGACAATCTTACCTGCAGGCTGAGAATAAACGAGGAAGACATAAAACAAGTACAGAACTTTTGCTCCCTCGGAAGCTGGGTGACATCAGATGGCAGAAGCGTCATGGGCATTAAAAGAAGTATGTGGATGGCAAAAGACACCTTTATGAGAATGAAGAGTATACTGACCAATACTAAACTAGGCATGACAACCAGCCTCTGAGTACTGAAATGTTACGTTTATCCAGTTATGCTATATGGCTCAGAATGTTGGGCAGTATCTAGTAACATTAGGAAACGAATTGAAGCAGCAGAGACGAGGTTTTTTGAGGAGGCTGTAAAGAATATCATGGACGAAACGAATATCTAACGAGGATGTCATGAACAGAGCAAGCACAAAGAGAGATATAATATATGAGATCATGAAAAGGCAACGTAACTTCATTGGACATGCGATTAGGAAAGAGGAGTTAGAATGCATGGTAAATATGGGAAAGATTGAAGGGAAGAAAGCAAGAGGAAGACAAAGACAAATGATGGTGGAGACAGCAGCAAGAAAACTGGAAATGTATACCAATGAATTGATCCACTTGACCCGAAACAGGTAAGTGTGGGCCATGGTAGTCAAAGGTCAAACGTGGTACGGCACCTGATGATGATGATGATGATGATGATGATGATGATGATGATTTAAATATACTGCTGAGAGCGTCGGTGACGTGTTTAATACTTCAGCCTTTAGCCCGTCTCAGCACGAAAATCCTGTGAGCAGGAGTATTGAGGGTGAAAACGCCTTGTTAATGGGAGATATCAAGGAGATTGACCAGACTGATTAAATCCGACTGGAAGGTGACAGTAACTTAAATAACCATGTTCTCCAAAATCGGGGGTGCAGAACAGCGTCAGTGAACGCCGAACAATGGATTTGGACATGGTACTGCCGCAGTAAACCTCGAACATTCACTCAGTGGCCACAATGTTAGGTAGAGGAAGTAGACAAATTTGCCCACTGACTGTAGACGTCCATTGAGATTTACTATCGGAATTTTTATTATAAATATCACTGCCAGATATACACCGTCGTTGCTCACAAAAATACACGGAATTTAAAAAAAAACACACACACGTGTATCCGTAAATTCACGCAATATTCAAGACAATATTGAACTAATGTGGGTGGCGTTGTGGTTAATGAAGTAGGTTTTCAAAGCTTGCAGAGAGAAGTGGCCAGTTAGAAGAGTGGGCTGAACGATGGCAGATGGAGTTTAATTATAGGAAAGATGTCAACAAAATAGAGAGAGTACAGAGAGAGGAGTTACTAGAATGTTACCTGTGTTTCAGCACTTAAGTTACAGGGAAAGGTTGAACATCTTAGGTCTTTATTCCTTGGAGCGTACAAGATTGAGGGGTGACTTGATAGAGGTATTTATAATTATGAAGGGGATAGCTAGAGTTGAAGTGGATAGGCTTTTTCCATTTAGTGTAGGGGAGATTCAAACAAGAGGGCATGAGTTGAGAGTTAGGGGGCAAAAGTTTAAGGGTAACATGAGGGTGAATTTCTTTACTCAGAGAGTGGTAGCTGTGTGGAATGAACTTCCAGTAGAAGTGGTAGAGTCAGGTTGGGTATTGTCATTTAAAGTAAAATTGGACAGGTATATGGACAGGAAAGGAATGGAGTGTTATGGTTTGAGTGCGGGTCGGTGGGGCTAGGTGAGAGTAAGCGTTCGTCACGGACTAGAAGGGCCGAGATGGCCTGTTTCCGTGCTGGAATTGTTATATGTTTATATGGCCGAAACACTAGAAATGCTAACGTGCCAATGGGCATAATAAAACACCATAACATTTCCCCTTATGGCCCTGTTCTTACCTGGTGCTTGACTCCCGAGTCTGCTTTCAGCGAGTCCGAGCAACTAAATGTTATGTCCCTAACAGTAAGTGAACACAACTTGAGCAAAGTTCTGTTAATTACACGCTCACAAATCTGAACTTCAGCTTATTCAGCACGTAACGCCATATCGTGTTCCACAACGCTTGTGTTAAAGCACACAAAGACTCATTTTGCTTGAATGTTTTCCTAACACGTGTATCGAGCCAGAATTATTACTTCAGTACGGATGTAATGATTGTTTCTCTCGAAATGTTCATATACTCCAGAGAGGAAGCACAACACTTCTGTTGGTGTCGTCGCTTTGATTTATGGTTAATCTTGTTTATTATCAGATTATAAACTCCCAGCGGCAGCACAGGGCTAAAATAGCTGTGGGTTTACTGCTCAGAGGCAGAAGAAGGAAGGTCTCTGTAACCTCTGATGAAATATTATGCATTTGCAGTATTGTTTTCTTTTGAACTCTGGACATTCCCTTTCTCCAGGTTTAACTGTGCCCTGATGCTTCTCTTTTCTTTTGAGGAAGAGAATTCCAAAGACACACTAGCTTCACCTCATAAAAATAATTTTATTTAGCTTAATCTGTTTCAGGTCTCCCTAAGACAGTAAACATGGTCTCCGCATTCCTGACAAGATACCGCGTGATGTTCACTTTCACCAGCAATGCATCAATTAATGACTCTAAACACCAGCGGATAAAATCTGCGCTCCTTCTTCTGAATAACAGCGAATGCAATCAACTTCCTGTCTTCATCTAATGCCGGTGAATGCAGTCAAAAGCCCTCATTTATCCAGTACCCGAGGATAAAATCAATTGATAACACGCTCTTCAGTCTATTGTCTATCTATAAATCAGCTTATTGTCAGTCAATAAAGCTGCACTTCAGTCTATTCAGCATGTAACGCCCTGTTCCACAACGCTTAGGTTAAACCGCACAATGAATCATTTTCCTTGAACGGTTCTCTCTTACAAGTCGTCCGAGCCAGTATTAATATGTCAGTGTGCGATGCATTGATGATATTTCTCCAGAAAATTTGATCCGCTCCAGAGAGAAATCAAAAGCCACATCCTAGTCCGGTTCGGTTGGTGTCGTCCAATTTGATATATCGTTCACCTTGGGACCAGTTTATTGTCCGATTATAAACTTCCAGCAACAGCTCAGGGAAAAGATCGCTGTGGGTTTATTACACAGAGACAGCAGAAGAAAGAACGCCTTGAACTCTGGTGAAACATTAGAAATCTGTTTTGTTCTCTTTTGTAGACTGGGCATTCCATTTCTCCGGATTTAACTGTGCCCAAGCTGTCAAGGTCAGCCTGTTTATAAAGACCCATTTGTAACAGAAGCCCGCAGTTGGACTATTACAGTAATGGGCCGATTGAGGAGGAACTGTGCCGAGATAACCGTCTCCCAGAGATAACAACCGTTCAAACTCAAGATAATGACGCCCTTCTGCTTCAGTTTATTACTCACATACTGGGAACAGGTTGCGATGTCAAAGCAATCTTTTGAAATCATGACCCTTTCCCGCTGGCGAATTTGCCTGGCATCGCATTTACATTACACATACATCAACCGGCATCGCCCTTATTTTACAAAAACATCCATCGTTCCTCGTCAGAGGACCATGGGAAAAACACATCAAATTCACTGCGTTTCTTATTTGTCAGAGTGTGCTACTGGTATGTTGAATTAGTAAGAGGACATTCATCCCCGTCAGTCCTGTTCCTTTGTTCTCTATCATCACAGATTATCACAGATCTTAGTGGAACATCCCTGCGACCGTCTGCAACAATTCACTCCCTTGCCTGCAGAGAAACTGTGTGCTGCGGAATTAAATATATTTAAAAAATCTGCTACTCTTTTGAGGAAGGGAATTCCAGGCACACGGTATTTCCCCATCGTAAAGAATCAACTCATCTGTGATCATTCGGTTCAGACTGTGATCTCAGTGGCACAGCCCTGCGACCGCTTAAAATCTTCACTCCATTGCATTTTTAGAATCTGTGTGCTGCGGAGTTAAACACTTTGAAAAAACAGACTCTGCTTCGCTTTACCTTTGAAGAAGACAATTCCAAAGACACACCAGTTCTATCTCATTAAAATAACCTCATGTATCTTCACCTGTTTCAGCGCTTCTTCAAGCAGCAAACATTTTCTCATGTCAAGACTCCGCATGCAGTTCGATGTTCCCAGCGAGGTCTCAAATCATTCATCTAAACAGCAGCGGATAAGGTCTCCTCTCCTTCATCTAAATAACAACGAATGTAATCAACTTCCTGTCTTTCTCTAATACCAACTAATACAGTCAAATGTCACAATTCATCCAATATCGGAGGATAAATTCGTACTGCCTGTAATTCTATTAAGTCAGGGAAAACAAGCTGAGGTTGATAAATGTGGCGGCCGGGTAGCGTAGTGGTCACCGTTGAAGTGGATGAACAACCGCATCAGAATCCCCCGGACATGCACAAAGCGGTCACATTATTAGGTACAGGAGGTGCCCAATAATACATAGTAAAGTGCCCAATGAGTATAGAATTTGCTATTCGTATCTGCGGCCAGTGAGAATTACAATATTTGTTAACATAATTATCAATGCCAGATATATATCGTCTTCCCGACAAAAAAAAAAATATGCTTACAGAATAATAGAGCACAGAGATCCGTAAAGCCGTGCGATTTCAATGATAATATTGATATGGTAGAAATATTAGAAATTCTTCCGTGACAAGTGGGCTTATTAAAACAGCATAACACTGCCCAGAACAGTCTCTGTTCTTACCTGGGGCTGGACTCCTGAGTCCAGTTCCAGCGAATCCGAGCATCTGAATTTTAAGTCACTACCAGTAAGTGAACACACCCTGAGCAATGTTCAGTTGATAACAAGCTCATAAAGCTGAACTTCAGTCGATTCTGTATGTATCGACACACCGTGTTCCACAACCCTTGCGTTAAACCACACAAACACTCATTTTTGCTTGAATGCTTTCCTAACATGTACATCGAGCCAGAATTACTACTTCAGTACACTTTCTCTCGAAAAATTGATCTGCTTCAGAGTGGAATCATATCCTACACCGTTGCTCGGTTTAGCAGGTACAGCCTGATTCATTGTACAGTCTGATTCATTGTTCACCTTGGGACCAGTTTATTTTCAGTCTGTAAACCGCAGCACCAGCTGCAGGCAAAGGTCGCTGTGGTTTTATGGCACTTAGATAGCAGAAGGAAGTGCGCTGTGAACACTGGTGAGAAGTAATACATTTGGGTTCATCTTCCCCATTTAAATCCACACACATCATTTATTCAGAATGAACTCTTCTGCTGTCTGGAGATGCCGTGATCTTACGTTCAGCCTTTTTGGAAAGCCATTTCCAACATTTGTTCACTGTTGGATTATTAAAGAAATGGGCCAATTGTGAAACAGCTGTGCCGAGATAACAATTATCTAAGCTAGCTGCCGGTCAAAGTCGACAGTAAGATAAGGACGCCCCTCTCCTTGTTTGTTGCTGACTTACTGGAAACAGGTCACCACAGCCCAACAGCAATCATATGAAATTATGATCATTTCCGGCAGGCGAATTTGGCCTGGCATCCCATTTACTTTACACGTACATCAACAGGCATCGCCCTTATTTTTCAAATACATGTATCGTTCCTCGTCACAGAACGATGGGGGAAAAATATTAAATTCTCGGCGTTTCTCATTTGTCAGAGTGCGCTGCTGGTATGTTGAATTAGTAACAGGACATCCGCCCTCTCACTCCTGTTCCGCCATCTCAGTGACACATCCCTGCGACTGTCTGCAACACTTCACTCTCTTGTCTACCAAGAATCTGTGCGCTGCGGAATTAAACACATTGGAAAACATATCTGCTTCTCTTTTCCTTTGAAAACATTTCCACCTCATAAAAATAACCTCCCCTATCTTCACCTGTTCCAGCTTCCCCTGAAACAGCAACTGATAGTATTGAAACACCATAACACTGCCCAGTACAGTCCCTGTTCTTACCTGGGGCTGGACTCCTGAGTCTGTTTTCAGCAAATCCGAGCATTCGAATTTTATGTCCCTAACAGTAAGTGAACACACCCTGAGCAATATTCAGTTGATAACACGCTCATAAACCTGAACTTCAGTCTATTCAGGATGCAATGCCACACGCCATTCCACAACGATTGCAGTAAAAAATGCAAAGACTGTTTTGCTTGACTGAGCCTTTCTAACATGTGATTCGAGCCAAAAGTATGACTTCAGTGCGCGATGCAATGATTAACTTCCTCTCGAAAATTTAAACAGCTCCGGGGTGGGAGCACAACCCGCATCTTGGTTCGGTTCTGTTGATGCCGTCGCTGTGACTTATTGTTCACCCTGGAACCAGTTTATAAACTCCAGCGACAGCTCAGGGCAAAGATCCCTGTGGATCTATTGCTCACAGAGAGCAGAAGGATGGGCGCTGTCAACACTTGTAAAATATTATGCATTCGGAGTTTTTTTTTTCTTTTGAACACTGGCCAATCTGTAAATATGTCCCTGCTGCCTGAAGGAGGCATTTCAAGGTTAGCCTATTTGGGAAGACCCATTTTTAACAGAATTCCGCAGTTGGACCATTGCAATAATAGGCCGATTGGGGAGCAACTGTGCCAAAATAACCACCTCGCTGAAATAATAACCGGTCAATGTAAACTACAAGATAAGGACGCCCTTCCCCTTCAGTACCATGTCTCTGTAGAATCATATGAAATTATGATAATTTCTCACTTGCGAATTTATCTGGCATCGCACTTATTTTACAAATACATCTGCCGTTCCTCGTCTGAGATCGATGAAAAAATAAAACATGTTAAAATCACTTGGTCTCTTATTTGTCAGAGTGTGCTGCTGGTATGTTGAATTAGTAATAAGACTTTAGCCCCCTCAGTCCTGTTCCGCCATTCACTCTAATCACATTGAAAGAAAGTTCTGTTTCTGTTTTCTTTGAGGAAGAGAAATCAAAAGACATAGTAGTTCCACCACAGAAAATAGAACTCGTCTATCTTCACCTGTTTCCGCTCCCCCTACAGTAGGAAACATGCATCCCTGTTCACTATCCCCTGCAATGTCTCAATTCACTTATCTAAACACAAGCGGATAAAATATCATCTCCTGCATCTAAATAACAGCGAATGCAATCAACTCCCCGTCTTTATTTAATGCCATCGGTTACAGCGCAGTGGTCAGCATTGAAGTGGACGGGGAACCGCAGCAGAATACACCGGCCATGCACTCAGTCGTCACATTATTAGGTACAGGGGGTTCATAGTAAAGTGTCCAATGAGTGTGGAATGTGTTATAATTATCTACGGCCAGTGATTTTATCACAATATTAATTAACATAAATATAATTGCCAGAAGTATCTCGTCTTTCAAAAAAAAAGTACGCATACAGTATAATAGACCACCCAGATCCGTAAAGCCGTGCAATTTCAATGATAAAATTGATACGGTAGAAACATTAGAAATACTGCCGTTACAAGTGGGCTTATTAAAACCCCATAATACTGCCGAATACGGTCCATCTTCCTACCTGATGCAAAACTCCTGGGTCTGGTTTCGGGGAATCCGAGTAACTGAATTTTATGGACACTAACAGTAAGTGAACACACCCTGAGCAATGTTCAGTTGATAACACGCTCATAAACCTGAATGTCAGCCTATTCAGCACGTAATGCCATACCGTGTTCCACAACGCTTGTGTTAAACCACACAAAGACTCTCCTTGCTTGAATGAGACTTTCTAACATGTGATCCGAAACAGAATAAATACTTCCGTGCGCGAATTTTTCTTACTTCCAGAGAAGAATAGTAACCCGCATCCTGGTTCCGTTCGGTTGGTGCCGTCTGTTTAAGTTGCTGTTCACTTTGGGACCAGTTTATTGTCAGATTATAAACTCCAGCAACAGCTCAGTGCAAAGATCACTGGGTTTATAGCAAAGAGGCTGCAGAAGGAAGGGCTCTCTCAACTCTGATAAAAATGTTATGCATTTGGAATAATATTCTCATTTGAACAGTGGACATTTCCTTTCTCCAGATTAAACTGTGCCCCCGTAGCCTGGACCTGCACTGATTTTAAGTAGGTCCATTTAAAAGTCATCTTTAACAGTTGACCGCAGTTGGAACATAAGGGCAATGGGGAACTCGGGAGCGGCTGTGCCGGGATTACCAACTCCCAGTCAAAGTCGTCAGCAAAATATGGCTGCCCTCTGCCTTCAGTTTCTTGCTCAGTTACTTGAAACAAATTGCAGGATCACAGCGCCATCATATGAAATTATGATCATTTCCCGCTGGCGGATTTGCCTGGCATCCCATTTATATTACAATTGCATCAACAGGAATCGCCTTTACTTTACACATATAAACGTTTGTACATGTACCGTTCCTCGTCAGAAAACGATGAAAGAAAAAACATTAAATTCACAAGGTTTCTTATATGTCAGAGTGTGCTGCTGGTATGTTGAATTAGTAGCAGTACATTCGCCCCCTCTGTCCTGTTTCGCCATTCTCTATGATCACAGCTAGACTGTGATCTCAGTGGCACACCCCTGCGAACGCCTGGAATAATTCACTCATTTATTTGTCAAGAATTAGTGCGCTGCGGAATTAAACACATTGAAAAAATAATAATAATCCCTGCTTCTCGTTTCCTTTGAAGACATTTCCACATAAAAATAACCTCATCTATCTTCAACTGTTCCAGCTTCCCCTGGAACAGCAACTGATAGTATTGATATGGTAGAAAAACTAGAAATACTGCCGAGACAACTGAGTTTATTAAAACACTATAACATTACCCGATATAGTTCCCGTTCTTACCTGAGTCTGTTTTCAGCAAATCCGAGAATCTGAATTTTATGTCCATAACAGTAAGTGATCACACCCTGAGCAATGTTCAGTTGATAACATGCTCATAAACCTGAACTTCAGTCTATTCAGCATGCAATGCCACACACCATTCAACAACGATTTCAGTTTAGAACGCAAAGACTCATTTTGCTTGAATCAGCCTTTCTAACATGTGGTTCGAGCCAAAAGTACGACTTTAATGCGCGATGCAATGATTAACTTTCTCTCGAAAATTTAATCTGCTCCAGGGAGGGAGAACAACTCGCATCCTGGTTCGGTTCTGTTGGCGTCGTCGTTTTGATGTATTGTTCAATTTGGGGCCAGATTATAAACTCAAGCAACAGCTGAGGGCAAATATCACTGTCGTTTTATTGCTCACATAGAGGAGAAGGAAGGGGGCTGTCAGCACTTGTAAAATATTATGTATTTGGAGAAACTTAATTTTCGTCTTCTTTTGAACATTGGGAATTCCGTAAGTGGGCCCCAGCTGCCTGGAGCTGACTTGAAGGTCAGCCTGATTAGAAAGATCAATTTTTAACATACGTCCGCAGTTGTTCCATTACAGTAGTAGGCCGATTGGGGAGCCACTGTGCTGTGATAGCCATCTTCCAGAGATAACAGCAGATCACAGTCGACAGCAAGATAAGAACCCCCTTCCCCTTCACTTTATTATTCACTTACTTGAAACAAATTACCATGTCTCTGTAGAATCATATGAAATGATGATCATTTCCCGCTCACGAATTTGCCTGGCATCGCACTTATTTTACAAATACATCTACTGTTCCTCGTCTGAGATCAATGGAAAACCATCAAGCATTAAATTCACTTGGTAACTTATTTCTCAGAGTGTGCTGCTGGTATGTTGAGTTAGTAACAGGACATTGGCCCCGTCAGTCCTGTTCCGCCATTCTCTATGATCACAGCTGGACTGTGATCTTAGTGGCACACCACTGCAACCATCTGCAACACTTTACTCCCTTGTCTGCAGGGAATCTGTGTTCGGCAGAATTAAACACATTGAAAGATAGCTCTGCTTCTCTTTTCCTTCGTAGAAGAGAATTTCAAAGAGACACTAGTTCCACCTTAGAAAAATAACCTCATCTATGTTCACCTATTTCAGCTCCCAACAGTAGCAAACATGCATTCTTGTTCAGAATCCGCGTGATATTCACGGTCCCCTGCAATGGCTCAATTCATTTACAGGGGCATGCAAAGATTTGGGCACCCCTCATAAAAATATCTGTTACTGTGAATAGTTAAGTGAGTAGAAGATGAACTGATCTCCAAAAGTCATAAAGTTAAAGATGAAACATTCTTTTCAACAGTTTTGGCAAGTTTATTGTATTACTTTGGTTTTGTACAATGTTAGAGTGGAAAAAAAAGGAAAGGAGCACCATGCAAATGTTTGGGCCCCCCCCATGAGATTTGAGCTCTCAGATTACTTATAGCATGGTCTGAGACCTTAGTTAGCTTCTTCGGGCTATGGCCTGATCTCAGTCATCGTTCGGAAAGACCAGGTGATGCAAATTTTAAAGCTTTATAGATACCCTGACTACTTAAAACCTGTCCCAGCAGTCAGCAGCAATGGGCTCCTCTAAGCAGCTGCCTGGCACTCTGAAAATTAAAATAAATGATCCCCACAAAGCGGAGCAGGCTAAAAGAAGAGAGCAAAGCGTTTGCAGGTAGCAGCTTCCTTCGTTCGTAATGTAATTAGGAAATGACAGTTAATAGCAACAGTGGAGGTCTATTTGAGGTCTGGAAGACAAAAGAAAACTTTCAGAGAGAAGCGCTCGTAGGATTGCTGGAAAGGCAAATCAAAACCCCGCTTGATTGCAAAAGACATTCAGGAAGATTGAGCAGACTCTGGAGTGGTGGTGAACTGTTCTACTGTACAGTGACACCAGCAGAAATATGACCTTCATGATGAGTCATCAGAAGAAAACATTTCCTGCGTCATAACCACAAACCTCAGTGTCGGAATTGTGCAAAGGAATATCTAAACAAGCCTGATGCATTTAGGAAACAGGTCCTGTGGGCTGATGACGTTAAAATAGAACTTTCTGGCCGCAATGAACAAAGGTATGTTTGGAGAAAAAATGGTGCAGGTTTCATGAAAATAATAACTTTCCGACTGTTAAGCACAGGGGTAGATCTAACATGCTTTGGGCTTGTGTTGCAGCTAGTTTCACGGGGGAACATTTCACTGGTACAGGGAAGAATGAATTCAATTAAATACCAGCAAATTATGAAAGCGAACATCACATCGTCTGTAAAAAAAAAATAGCTGAAGATGAAAACAGGATGGCTTCTACAACAGGATAATGATGCTAAGCACACCCGAAAATCCACAATGGACTACCTCAAGAGGCGGAAGCTGAAGGTTTTGACATGGCCTGTACGGTCCCCGACCTAAACTTCATAGAAAATCTGTGGATACGCCTCAAAAGAGCAGTGCATGAAAGATGGCCCAAAAATCTCACAGAACTAGAAGCCTTTTGCAGGGAAGAATGTACGAAAATCCCCGAAACAAGAATTTAAAGACTCTTAGCTGGCTACTGAAATCGTTTGCAAGCTGTGATACTTGCCAAAGGGTTTGTTACTAAGCACTGACCATGCAGGGTGCCCAAACGTTTGCTTCGGGCCTTTTTCCTTTTTTTTTGTTATTTTGAAACTGTAAAAGATGGAAGTAAAAAAAAATCTTTCTTAAAATACTACAGAAATGTGTATTTTTTAACTTCATGCATTTTGGAAATCAGGTGACCTTTTACTCGCTTAGCTATTCACAATAACATAAATATTGACCAAGGGTGCCCAGAGCAATATTAGCTCGGTAAATGGATGCAAATGATAGTGTGCGTGTGTCGCTCTCTTCCCGGATGCCGGCAATAAGCGGCGAGTGTAGATTTGCTGCTGGATCCTTTATTGTTCGCAAAATAGTGTGAAACAAAATGTGACTTAATGCACTTTGTGAAATAAAATTCTGGGAGGTCATATAGACCTTTGTAGGGTCGCTTTTAGTTGTAACCTTGCAATGCTAGGTCATACATCTCCGAATGCAGTGGGATATGTGACTATAGACAATAGGTGCAGGAGTAGGCCATTCGGCCCTTCTAGCCAGCACCGCCATTCACTGTGATCATGGCTGATCTTACACAATCAGTACCCGGTTCCTGCCCTCTCCCCATATCCCTTGACCCCGCTATCTATAAGAGTTATATCTAACTCTCTCTTGAATGCATCCAAAGGCTTGGCCTCCACTGCCTTCTGGGTCAGAGCATTCCACATATCCACCACTCTCTGAGTGAAAAAGTAGATAGTACAAGGGGTTTTTGTTACAGGTGCTTTGTTCACGGAGGCTTTGAGTGGAAGAATTGCGACTCGGTCTTACAGCTGTACGGAGCACTGGTTAGAGCAGACTGAGAGCAACGGGTGCAACTCAAATTGTCACGCCATTGGAAGGATGCTGTAGGAAATGAGCGATGGTAGATCACAATTCACCAGATTGTTTCTGGAATGTGGGATAAGGAGAAGTTTGATTGCTTCAAATAGAAAATAAAGTGAAGGGTCCTTGTAGAAGTTTATACAATTAGGAGCAGGTGTATATTGTACAAATAGCCAACAGCTTTATCTTTTCCTACGTCAGCAGTGGCTGGTGCTATAGGCACATGCTTACACAGATCTGAAAATATTCTTTTTTTCGCCCAGTGCTGCGTGGTTATGCCTACAACAGACGTGCTGGATGCAGGTAATAATAAAATAATGGAAAAGTGTCTGGAATGCATTTTGTTAACGAAGGTAGCGAGGGATACGGGCTGAGTCATACGGATGAGTCATCAGAAGAAAACATTTCCTGCGTCATAATCACAAACTTCAGTGTCCGAATTGTGCAAAGGAATATCTAAACAAGCCTGATGCATTTAGGAAACAGGTCCTGTGGGCTGATGACGTTAAAATAGAACTTTCTGGCCGCAATGAACAAAGGTATGTTTGGAGAAAAAATGGTGCAGGTTTCATGAAAATAATAACTTTCCGACTGTTAAGCACAGGGGTAGATCTAACATGCTTTGGGCTTGTGTTGCAGCTAGTTTCACGGGGGAACATTTCACTGGTACAGGGAAGAATGAATTCAATTAAATACCAGCAAATTATGAAAGCGAACATCACATCGTCTGTAAAAAAAATATAGCTGAAGATGAAAACAGGATGGCTTCTACAACAGGATAATGATGCTAAGCACACCCGAAAATCCACAATGGACTACCTCAAGAGGCGGAAGCTGAAGGTTTTGTCATGGCCTGTACGGTCCCCGACCAAAACATCATAGAAAATCTGTGGATACGCCTCAAAAGAGCAGTGCATGAAAGATGGCCCAAGAATCTCACAGAACTAGAAGCCTTTTGCAGGGAAGAATGTACGAAAATCCCCGAAACAAGAATTTAAAGACTCTTAGCTGGCTACTGAAATCGTTTGCAAGCTGTGATACTTGCCAAAGGGTTTGTTACTAAGCACTGACCATGCAGGGTGCCCAAACGTTTGCTTCGGGCCTTTTTCCTTTTTTTTTGTTATTTTGAAACTGTAAAAGATGGAAGTAAAAAAAAAAATCTTTCATAAAATACTACAGAAATGTGTCTTCTTTAACTTCATGCATTTCGGAAATCAGGTGAACTTTTACTCGCTCAGCTATTCACAATAACATAAATATTGACCAAGGGTGCCCAGACCTTTGCAAGCCACTGTTTCTAAACACCAGCGGATAAAATCTCCTACCCTACATGTAAGTAATAGCGAATGCAATCAACTCCCCCTCTTAATCGAATACCAGCGAATACACCGCAGTGGTCAACATTGAAGCAGACGGGCAACCACAGCAATAACTCCCCAAAATGCACTCGGGGCGACACTATTAGGTGCAGGGGGTTCATAGTAAAGTGCCCAATGAGTGCATAATTTGCTTTTTTTATCTACGGCCATTGAGAATTACTACAATATTTGTTAATATAAATATGACTGCCAGAAATACCTCGTCTTCCCTATAAAAATACATATGCAGAATAACTGAGCACCCGCATCTGTAAAGCCGTGTGATTTCAATGATAATATTGATATGGTAGAGATATTAGAAATACTGCCGTTACGAGTGGGCTTATTAAAACATCATGACACTGCCGAATACACTTCCTACCTGATGAAGAACTCCTGGAACTGGATTTACGGAATCCGAGTATCCGAATTTTATGGACACTAACAGTAAGTGAACACACCCTGAACAATATTCAGTTAGTAACACGCTCATAAACCTGAATGTCAGCCTATTCAGCACGTAATGCCATACCGTGTTCCACAACGCTTGTGTTAAACCACACAAAGACTCTCCTTGCTTAAATGAGTCTTTCTAACGTGTGGTCCGAATCAGAATTAATACCTCACTGCGCGAAAGTTTACTACCACCAGAGAAGAATCATAGCCCGCATCCTGCTTCCGTTCGGTTGATGCCGTCTCTTTGAGTTAGTTTTTTTTTCCCCTTTGGACCAGTTTATTGTCAGATTATAAAGTCCAGCGACAGCTCAGGGCAAAGATCACTGTGGGTTGATGGCACAGAGACAGCAGAAGGAAGGGAGCCGCGAAATCTGATGAAATATTACTCATGCGTTGTATGTTTTTTTTTCTTTTGAACACTGGACATTCTCTTTCTCGACATTTAACAGTGCCTCAGCTATCAGGAATTGTTTTCGAGGTCAGGCCTTTTTATAAAGAGCCATTTTTAACAGATATCCTCAGTTGTTCCAGTAGAGTAATAGGCCGAATGGGGAGCAACTGTGCCGAGATAACCATCTCCCAGCGATAATAACCAGTCAAAGTAGACAACAAGCTAAGGACGACCTTCTGTTTCAGTTTATTGCTCGCTTACTAGAAACAAGTTATGAAAGTATGACCATTTTCAGCTGGAGAAATTGTCTGGCACTGCACTTATTTTACAAATATATCTGCCTTTCCTCGTCAGAGCAGGATGGAAAAACACCGAACATTAAATCCACAGGGGTTCTTATCTGTTAGAGTGTGCTGCTGGTATGTTGAATTAGTAACACGACATTAGCCACTTCTGTCCTGTTCCGCCATTCTCTATGATCACAGCAGGACTGTGATCTCAGTGGCACATCCCTGCGACCGTGTGCAACACTTCACTCCCTTGTCTGTCCAAGAATCTGTGAGCTGCGGAAGTTAACACATTGAAAAAAAATTCTGCTTCTTTTTCCCTTTGAGGAGGAGATTTCCAAAGAAACATGAGTTCTACCTGACAAAAAAAAACTAATGTATCTTCATCTGTTTCAGCTCCCCTTAAAGTAGTAAACATGTTCTCCACATTCCTGTATAAATTCCGCGTGATGTTCACTCTCCCCTGCAAGAGCTCAATTAATCTATCTAAACACAAGCGAATAAAATATCCTCTCCTTCATCCAAATAACAGAGAATACGAACAACTCCCCGTCTTTATCTAATACCAGCGAATACAGGCAAATTCATCGATTCCTTCAGTAGCCGAGGATAACATTGGGTTACCTCTAATTCTATAAAGTCAGCAAAAACAAGCTGACGTTGATAAATGTGGCGGCGCGGTAGCGTAGTGGTCAGCAATGAAGCGGACAGGGAACAGCAGCAGAAGACCCCAGACATGTTGGCCAAATTATGTAGCACAGGAGGTACACAGTAAAGTGCCCAATCAGTGTAGAAGTTGCTACATTTTTAATAAACGGCCAGATAGAATTACCACAATATTTGTTAATATAAATATCGCTGCCAGATCTATCTCGTCTTTCGTAAAAAACATAATTAGAATAATAAAGCACATAGATCCGTAAAGCCGGACGATTTTAGAGACAGTAGAGATATTATAGAAATACTAAAACTACTAAAACCGTGACAAGTGGGCTTATTAAAACACCATAACACTGCCCAGTACAGTCCCTGCTCTTACCTGCTGTTGGGCTCCCGAGACTGATTTCAGCGAATCCGAGCATCTGAATTTTATGGACACTAACAGTAAGTGAACACACCCTGGGCAATGTTCAATTGATAACACGCTCATAAACCAGAACATCTATTTATTGACGATGTAACGCCACACTTTATTCCACAACGCTTGTGTTAAACCATGCAAAAACTCATTTTGCTTGAATGTTTTCCCAACAGGTGTATGGAGCCAGTACTTCTGCTTCAGTACACGGCGCCAATTATTACTTTTCTATCTAAAATTTGATTTGCTCCATAGTGGAATCATATCTCGCATCCGGGTTCGGTTTATCTAGTACAGTCTGATTCATTGCTCGCCTTGGGATCAGTTTATTGTCAGACTGTAAACCACAGCACATTCTGAGGATAAATATCCCTATGGCTTTATTGCATTTAGGTAGCAGAAGGAGGGCGCTGTGAACTCCGGTGAGAATTTATGCATTTGGGATAATCTTTTGCATTAAACAGTGCACACTTCCTTTCTCCAGATCTAACTGTTCAATCGCTGCCTGGACATGCCGTGATCTCAGTTTCAGTCTTTTCATGAAATCATTTTTAACTCTTGTCTGTAGTTGGATTATTGGAGCAATGGGTCAATTGGGAAGTAACTGTACTGAGATTACCATCTCCAGGTATACCCTTCTCCTTCAGTTTATTGCTCAGTTACTGGAAACAAGTTACCATGTCAGAGCAGCAATCATGAAATTACATTCAATTTGCCTGACATCGCCTTTATTTTACAGATACTTCAATCGTTTCTCATCAGTCAGTGATAGGAAAACTCTGAACTCTAAATTCACTGCGTCTCCTTTTTGTCGGAGATTGATTTTGCCATATTAGATTAGCATTAGGATATTCGGCCTTTCAATCCTGTTCCGCCATTCTATAAGATTATCTTAGCCGCCCAATCCTACGTCTGCCTGCAGAATCTTTTTCTGTCAAGGATCTGTGCTCTGCGGTATTCATCACCTTGAAAAAGTAAAAATTGTTTCATCTCCCCCGACAGAAGCAAACATATTTTACTCAGTTTTATTTTTACGCAGAAAGTGGTGACTGCATGGAATGGTCCTTTAAGACGCTTTTGGATAGATACATGGAGATGAGAACAATAGAGGGCTGTGGATAACTCTAGTAATTTCTAAGGTAGGGACATGTTCGGTGCAACTTTGTGTGCCGAAGGGCCTGTATTGTGCTGTAGGTTTTGACACGGCTGCTGTCACAGGCAAATTAAACTTCACAAATATTCATGGGCACTTCGTCTGTTTACAATGGTTTAGATGTAACAGAATTTCTCAGTTACGTCCGGGAAGGTGTTTTGTCACAATGAGCGGGCAGGTGGACAAGCGAACCGTCCATTCTAGATCTAGTACTGGAAAGTGAAACGGGTCGGGTAACAGATCTCTCTGCGGATCAGCATTTCAGAGCGATAGAGCGCAGCTATTTGACATTTACTAATACCTTACACTGGGATAGGAGCAGACAGTATGGAAATCATTTAATTGATGCTATTGGGTAGGAACTTGGCAGCAGAATTTGGGACAGGTTTTGTTCCGTCAAATGCACAACAGAAATATGGAGATTGTAAATTGGACACTAGATTGGGTTTCAGCATTGGCTTGTTTCACTGAGGCGGGGAACGGATAACCCCTAAAGTAACCCTGGTTGGTAAGAGATAAGGGACCTTCTTCTCCTTTTCTTCAAGGAGAAGAAAAAAACATACTTAAGGTTTTGGAAGAAAGGATCAGGCAGGGCTATGGGAAAGAAAAAGTGTAGCCAGGAGGAATTTAACAATGGACTTAGAAGAGTTAGAAGCGGACATGAAAAGGCCTCGGAGGTGTAAAACAGGAGGATGACCAGATAGAGGGTGGGAGAGATCACAATAAAAGAGGAAACATGTGTCTGGAGTGCAAGGAGGCAGTGAAGTTCAGTGGTGGGCAAGCTTTACGAAATGTTTCTTAGAGGCAAAATTTATGAGTATCTGGAGAAACGCATCCGGGTTGGGGATAGTCAGCATGGTTTTGTGAGGCAGATCGTCCCTTATGAGCCAGAATAATTTTCATGAAAAAGGTGAAAAATTGGTAGATTAAGTCAGAACAGTCGAGCTGAGGTATATTAATTGTTAAGGTGTTTAACTTGGTTCCCTATGGAACATTCATTCAGACGTCAGATGGCCTGGGATCTAGTGAAACCTGGCTGCATAGATTCAGAACTGGCTGATTCAGAACTGGCGAATGGAGATATTCCGCAAGGTAGGTCTAATCTTTCGTACACTCTACAACTATATCTAGACTCTGATAAGCTATTGC
The DNA here is from genome assembly GCF_048418815.1 of Hemitrygon akajei. NCBI lineage: Eukaryota > Metazoa > Chordata > Chondrichthyes > Myliobatiformes > Dasyatidae > Hemitrygon > Hemitrygon akajei. Next base: position 2,362,236 of record NW_027331981.1, on the reverse strand, counting down.
AGTGTTCTGAGAAACAGACATTAATTTGACCATCCTGCAGCACTGGGATAATTTACAGTAATTTAGAGTTAGGGGTGATGATGAATGCAAACTACTGAATGCGGACTGAAACTGCACGTTCTCTAAACTGAATTCCCGTGTACCTATTAAAGGGCAGATGCTAAGATCAGATCAAAACAATCTTTTCCCTTGGAATCCTACAACTTAAAACCAGCGTTTCAAAGTCTTCTGCAGCATCCTCCGGTGATTCCCAAATAAATCAGCCTCCCAGAATGAGAATTTCAGTACTGACAGAACACACGCCCATACAATTACCGTTAGCTGGACGGATTCAAAATGGTTGTGTAAGCCAAAGAAGAGTCATTAGATGGACATTGCTGTTGCAAGCAATGAATATTGGTGTAAAGGGTATAAACACAACGTTAATGTTAGCCGATAAACTGCTGTACCAGGGAAGTGAAAATGTGTCTCAAGCTATGAAAGCAAATAATCTCAAGGTTCTGTTTGTATCAAAAACAAAAAAACAAAATGAAAGATCAGATAATGTAATAACTGAGAACAAAGACACAAAGAAACAATTGTTTTTTTATGTGGTTCCTCATCAGTACAGGATGGTGAGAGGAGAACTGGGTGATGCACATATGTAGAGGATGACATGGCCAGGATATGTGTACTATAGCTTTAAAACTACCGAAACCCATGAATGCAGAGACAGCAGAATTGGCAGCTGCAGCTTACCTGGTTAGTGCCGGAAAGTTTTTCGCCAGAGTCAGACATACAATCTGATTGCATGTAGTTTGTAACAGCCTTACAGAACATTTGCCTCTGTGGGCAGCCGGAGGGCTTGTTTCAACTGTGCGCCAGCTCCTCGCATCTGTTCTGATATTACAATATATAGTTAAGGAGGAAAAGTGAAAAAAAAAGATTCATAAAGGGAAATTGAAAGGTTGACGAGTTGTTGGAGCAAGGTACTTTATTTTGCAGAAATGGCAGCCACAGATTGGGGGGATTGGGAAGCAAAGGAACAACAGATTATGATATTGGATTGAACCAAGAAGCTGAAGATATCTAAATATATATATATTTACACACACACAATTATAGTAGCGCCAGGGTTTAAAATATAAAAAGAACAGAGGAGACTATCTGTCAAATTTGGAGTTATTCTTCGTGAATAAAAGCTTCTGGTTCCAGAGGAAGGAAGAAACCAGATGTCCCGCTGGTACCATATTGCATGGGGACACCAAGGATGCAAACACACCCCAGAAAAGATCAAGAAAGTGGGCTGGTGGCCTAAGAAGAAGGATGGTGTTGATATTTTGTGAAAACTTGCTTGATTTGTGCACAATTTAATCCTCACAGAAGTGTAAGGAAAAGAGGCCTTCAACACACCAGACCGGGAGAAGGGTCTTGGACTACTTCACAAATACATTAAATTATTTTTCTTACCGCCCGCCCTATGAGGATACAGTTATACCGTGGTAACAATAGATAGCTTTATGACATAGGTAATTAAATATTCACTTGCTGGGTCTTGCTCGGTATATCGAAACGGTTTAAGGCACACAAGCATTCTCAGCTATGACAGACACAGCAAAGGCCATTGCAAAAATATTTTCGGAAAGGATATTCACTTGCTGGGGACGACCCCGAAGTATCCAAATGGATTAAGGCACACATTTCACGGCCCAGATAATGGAAGGTGTGACGGCACTTTTAGAGATCAAATGGAGATTTCATAAACTCTATAGACCACAATAAAGAGAAAGTGTGGAAAGGAAATGGTACAACAACATGGGGCAACATTATGTTTTGATGATGTAATGGAATTCATTAACATTTTCAACAGGTTACTCCCCTTATAGATTCATCACTGGAAGGGACCTGAAAGGTTTAGAGGAGTTGTTTGGATGAAATTTATCAGAACTCGAAATCACATGTTTCGTCAGCAACAGTTCCCTTTTCCTACCATTTGTTCCTTGCCTCAGTGGGACAAACCTATCCTGAATCCAGCTCAAGTGATCACTAAACTTCTCCCACATTACTTCTGTGCTTTTCCCTTTGAGCATATGCTTCCAATTTATTCTCGCTAGTTCCTGCCTCATCCCTTCAAAGTTAGCCCTTCCCCAGTTAAACACTTTACCATTTCGAATGATTGTAACCCTTTCCATAGCAATGCTGACGCTAAGGGAGTTGTGGTCACTCTCAAAAAATGTTCCCCCACCAAGAGGTCTGTCACGTGACCAGGTTCATTACCCAGAGCTAGATCCAATATAGCCTCTCCTCTCGTCGGCCAGTCCACATACTGTGTCAGGAATCCTTCTTGAACACACCTGACAAATTCCGTCCCATCTATTACCCTTGCACTCAGGAGGTGTCAGTCAATATGACGGAAGTTGAAATCACCCATAACTACTACCCTGTATTTTGTGCACCATTCTAAAATCTGCCTACGTATCTGCTCCTCGGTGTCCCGAGGGCTATTTGGGGGCCTATAGAGTACTCCCAGCACAGTGATTGATCCCTTCCTGATTATGACTTCTACCCAGAAAGACTCAGTGGACACTCCCTCTGTAGCGTCCTCCCGTTCTATAGCATTGCCACTCCACCCCACTTCTCCATTTTCTACCTCCAATCCTATTCCTTTTAAAACAGCTGAACCCCCAGGACTTACATCATCCAACCCTGCCCTTCCTGCAATCAAGTTTCAGTAACAGCCACAACATCGTCGTTCCAATGCACTAAGTTCAAAAAGTATTGTTCATAATACTTTTAGCATTGGAATAGACACACTTCAACCCCTTTAACTGGCTGCCATTATGTTTCGTCCCCTGCCTGTCTTTCCTTATCAACTCAGAACTCTTAGCATCGTGCCCTTGTCCTTCTACCTTAATCCCTGAACTCACATTCTGATTACACCCCCTTGCCAAACTAGTTTAAACCCTCCCCAACAGCTCTATCAAACCAGCACGCAAGGATATTGGTCCCCCTGCGATTTAAGTGCAACCCGTCCTTTTTGTATAGGTTACAGCAGCCACAAAAGCGGTCCCACAGATCCAGAAATCTGAATACCTGCCCCCTGCTCCAATCCCTCAGCCACGCATTTATCCTCCACCTCATTCTATTCGTATTCTCACTGTCGCGTGGCACTGGCAGTAATCCCGAGATTACTACCTTTGAGGTCCTGCTTCTCAACTTCCTTCCTAACTCCCAGTAGTCTTCTTTCAGGACCTCTTCCATTTTCCCACCTATGTCATTGGTACCAATATGTACCACGACCTCTGGCTGTTCTCCCTCCCACCGCAGGATATATTGGACCATTGATATCCATTTATGTCAATGGGGGTTAGCCCGTCTCCATTTCTTCTGCAATTCACAACCAACTCCTTTACTTTTGCGACATTGAAGGAGACGTTATTTTCTTGACAACATTGTGTCAGAGAGATGACTTCTTCCCTGTAGGCCACCTTATTATTGTTTGAGTTAAGGCCAATCAATGTACTGTCGTTGGCAAATTTAATTAGCAGATTGGAGCTGTGGGTAGCGATACAGTAATAGGTATACAGGGAGTAAAGGAGGAGACTCAGTGCGTAGTCCTGAGGGGCTCCTGTATTGAGAGTCAGAGAGTTGGAGGTCAGGGAGCCCACTCTTCCAAAATGCTGGCGATTTGACAGGAAGTCCAGGATCCAGCTGCACAAGGCAGGGTCAAGGCCAAGGGCTCTGAGCTTTGTGTCAAGCCTGTATGGAACTATGGTGTTGAATGCCGGACTGCAGTTCAAGAACAGCATCCTCACATAAGCACCCTTCTTCTACAGATGTGTAAGCATAGATGAATGGAAGAGATTAAGTTCTCCCATAAGTAGTGTCATACATGGGGAAACATTGACTACAGTTCGTAACAGTGGAACGGAGTGGAAAACAACTACTCCCCCATAATGGGAAGACGTGACAGATCTGGATCCCACCGGTTTGTCTGAACGGACGACAGCTGAAAGATAGGTCTCGTCCCGGCACTACCGCCTCATTTTTCCCCGCCCCGGTTCATCTCAGGTGGTTCTCTGTGAAGGTCCCAAAACACAGACCGACACCATAAGACTATAAGGTATAGCAGCATAAGTAGGTCATTCGGTCCATCGAGTCTGCTCCACGATTCATGCTCCATGGGCTGATTCAATTCTTCCAGTCTTCCCTACTCCCCTGCCTTAACCCCTCACCATTTGATGCCCACAGGCTTTGTCCAGGAAGCAAGACGCGGCCCCCAGTTCGGGGACATTAACGTCCCCAACATAAATGCACCCGCTTGGGGCCGGCTTCATCTCTTACGGATGTCATCACGCCACATTTCCCGATCCTCAGCTCAGTAATGCAATGCGGCGAATATATATATGTTCGTGTGCGTGTGTGTGTGCGCGCGCGCGTGTGTATGTTAAAATAAATAAGTGCAAAATTTAAATGAAAGAGTAATATATCGATTGGTCATTTTAATTGTGTATAAATATTAGAGAGAGTGGGTTGCTTATTCAGATATTCTGCAAGGTGGTTTGTAGGTACTGTACACAGTTCTCAGAAGCCTAGGTAAATGGAAAACTTTTAAATCTTGGTAAAATACTACCATATATTGCGAAATATTGGCCGCACTTCAGCAAATCAGTGAGGGAAAAATTGTTCACCTGCAAGGACAGGACGTGACAGATCGGGATCTCAATGCTTTGTGTGAACGTGCAACAGATTAATTTACACATAACGAGAAACCAACACACAGATGCTGCAAATCTGCGGTAAAATGGGAGCGGGAAACTGGATCATGTGATCTGTTTATGGACTCACACTTAACCCAGTAACTTTCTCCTCGCCCCTCAGGCACTGCCCGGCCCACCTGCAGCATTTTCTACATTATTTCATATTTACAGCAACTACATTTTCATTTTCCACTCCGTACCTTCCCCCATCCCACCTCCTTCGTCTCACACAGTCACGGGTTTGATCCCCATGTTATTCCGACATACAACTTGCACCCAAATCTGAAATGCGTCATCTGTTCACTTCAGTGTTTATAGTCATTGATTTCCCTTCGCATTCCTACAGCCTCACTGGACAGTCGAACATTCACATCACCAATTCAGAAACAGCAGGAGGTGGCCATTCCGCCCCTCTAACCATCAACAATATGACGGCTGCTCTCCCATTTCAGCCATATATTTCTACCCTATCCTCTTTTACTCGATCCCTTTGGTTTCCACACATCTGCCGACCGCTGGTTTATGTCAGGACAATCACTGAGTCTTCACCGCCCTCTGTGGTGGGGATTTACAGACATTCAGCACCCACGGAAAGGAGACATTTCCCCTCATCTCAGACCCGTACAGCCCACCCCCTTTTTCAGACACTGGGATCCCTGGTTCAACAGGTACTGATGTTGTGCACATCAGTGTGTTCACCTCTCTGTCCTCGATTCTCCAACCGTTTTGCACAGTGCTGTATCCTGCCTGACTAAAGATGCCTGCCTTGTGTGGAATAGTTTAAAACTGACTATCATCTTCTGATCATTGTGATTTTCTCAGCTCAGTGTTTCGCTGCCACAGACAAAAACACGTCTATCCATGGTTTCTTCCAGCTGGGTTTTTTTTTGCTGTTTTAGATTTATTATTCTCCCATGTACCCAGATGCAATGAAAGCGTGTCCGGCGTTTAGTTCCATAAACGTCCAATGATTACACAATATATGGGGTAGAACAAGGTAAATCAATAACAATAAAAAGTGCAACATTCACAGTTCAGGTAATGTGCATCTAAACAAATAGGTGCAAGTTCATACTGAGGGAGATTGTGCGGGGGAAATTCAATCTGATCGGACTATGGAAACATTTAATTGTCTAATTAGAGCGCGACAGAATTTGTTACTGAACCTGGTGGCAGGGGCTTTCAGTCTTTTGTGTCATCGGCCCGATGGATGGTAGCGGTGAGGGTGGTGGGGGAAAAGGAAATTAACGGCGTAGGTCGGCCTTTGATTATGGAGGCCGCTTTACCGAGCTGAGCTGGATACACAACTTTCCAGTTTTCTGTGGCCAGATGCAGAGTAACTGCCGTACCGAGGCATATTGCAACCCTATACGTGTGATATTGAATCGTTCTACAGAAACGTTCTGTTTTGAAAGAACATACTGGTGAGATCCTTCAGCACATTTGTATTGGGTCTTCTCTCCCGATATTGCGACGTCGAAAGCTGCGTGTAGCACTTCAGTGGAAGCTGAAACGAGCCCAGTACATTTGTAATAACGTATCTCTGATCTTGTGCACTGTGTCTCATGCAATTAAAGGAAGCATCTAGTTTACTTTGGATGGAAATGTACTGGTGATCATTCGATCAGTGGCTCCGAGATTCGGTGGTATCCAGGAGGCCGGTCTGTTCTTACTCCGGTTTGGGCAGATAAACACGGAGGAAGTGCCACGCACATTCTGTCCTGTTGTTACAAATGGGGATCTAAATGCTTAACGGCTAGAAATGCTTGCGGCTTCAGGCTCAGCGCAGACCCGCTATCACTGACTGATGTTCTAACCACACCCGGCTTTCTAAAATACATCAGAGTCGTTTAAGAAAACAGTAAACAGTAGAACATCACGGAACCGACCATTGGTCTACAACATTGGTCTTTAGTTTCAATTAACTAAAGCTGGACAAATGGGTTGAAAACTGGCAGTTTGAATTTCATGCAGATAAGTGCGAGGATTTATACTTCCAGGGGACAAGTCAGGGTAGGATTAAAAAAGAGACTTTTAAGGCACCGAGGTGTGTCGTGGAATAGAGGAAAATACTAGAAAGAGAGGATTTGGTGCATTGGCCTTCATGAACCAATGTATTGAGTACAGTCGTTCTGATGCTATTTTGATGTCTTATAAGACGTTTGGGAGGCCTAATATGGAACAGTATCACCAGTTCTGGTCACCTATCTAAAGAAAATATATCAATAAGATTAGAAGAATTTTTAACGCCCGGGTAAAGTCTTCACAGCTAACGTTGTAGGGTATTCCATGTAATGGTCTTTCTGTGGAAGCAGCGTTTGGTTTATGATTAGCGATAAAGGGTGCTTCGGAATCTGAGCTATCCAATCAGGAGAGACGGTTTGGACAGCTTTTTTTGTGCCTGACACCGGTGTGGGTTTTGTCTTTATTCCGCGGGAGCTGAAGTGAAAAGACGCTGAAGAGAATTGTTCATTGGATTAGATCCAATTGGAACCGTGATTTGACGGAGTAAAGTGCGGTATTCTACTGAGGATAGGTGAGTATGACTTTTGAAGAGTTGAGCTCCAATCTGTGCACAGTTAACTGTTAGTTATAATGGGTCCTTATAATGTTTTTTTTTCTTCTTGCCCTTCCTTACTATCCTTTTATTTATGTTCTTATTTATAAATATACTTCCTTTAATTTCTGTTATTTCCTGGCAACGAGTGGTAACTAGGCAGCAAATCACAGAGAATTCACACAAACCAAGCTTGGGTAGGAGAGACATCCCGATCTCACGGATTTGCCTGGACGGGGATGTGTATTCCCGAGTCCTACTTGGACGGAGAACAGCGGGACTTTCGGCGCCCCTTCAGACTCTGCCATGTAGGGCTAACGAGCCGTTTCCAGAGACAACCGTGAAGAAAGGGGGTTCATTCTGGGGGCTCGTCCGGGATAGAGTTCGTTGGATGCTTTGTGACTGCCCCAGAATTGATCAAGTGGGTTGAATGTTTAAGTCGAGGTGTTAAACTATTAAGATACGTGATTAACATACGTGGTTATGGATGCCACGGAAGTTGAGCCGTGGTGCGAATTCATGGGAATACCGGTAGCAAATTCGGGTGTATCGGATATTCATAGCCCAGATGAAATGTTGATGGCGGTTTTAAGTACCGTTAAAACATTATAGACAGTAATGGTCATGTAGCGGGATTTGACGAAACAGCGGACAAAGTCTTCACTTTAATTCAGACTAGCGCTGACGTAACGGCAGTGGATCTCCCTGGTACTATTGGGACCAAGGAGGGGGGTGGGGTGGGCTGTCCATACCTTCTGAGTGGAGGGGAGTGTACGCAATTGTGACAATTGGGAAGCCGAGTTTACCGTAGCTGGGGGCGGAGACTTTAAAGTGATCTCATTTCTCCGGAGCGAAGGGAAGGAGTGGTTTGATGAGGACACTTTAATGACTCCTCCAGTGAGGGGTGAGCATTCTGAGTTGGTATCGGCCATTACCTCCCTGGCGAATAAACGATAATGTGCACCGTCGGACATTTCCAGTTATCGTAGGCTGAGAATTTTCTTGGAGGCAAAGACATTGCAAGAACAAAGTTCAAAGTTTAAAGTGCGTTTATTATTAAAGTGTCGATAAATCAAACACGTCTGAGATTCATCGCAACCCCAAATTCACCGACCTACACAAATCCATGCGCCGACACGCCACTAAATCTGCACATATCTTCAAATCCGAACGCACCCCCAAATTAGTATGCAGCACCAAAACCGCTGACATCCTCACATACACAATTGATTATCCTAGGGCAAGAATCCTTTTAAAACGTTCAGAAAGTAACTATATCCACAATAATAATATAGCAAGAAAAATTTCAACATTGAAAGTTAATTTATTATTAACGTATCGATAAATGAAACATCCGTAAAATGGTCACATTACCATATCAACCGATTTCATTTTGCAACCACTTTTGACCAATACTCCCCTAAACCTCCGCTCATCCCAAAATCCACACGCAACCTCAAATCATTGTTCATGCATCCCACAAACCCTGACGGACGCAAATCTCCGCTCATTCCTGGAACTCCTTTGCAACTCCAGATCGGTCCAAACACCATTAAATTAATAAACATCCCAAATCAGTGTGCACCTCCATACTGGCGGATACATCAGTAAATCTCAGAGCAGGAAGCATTTCAAACAGTTCAGAAAAATGACTGCATCAACATTAAAAATCCCCACATGCCATAACATTCGTTTGCAACTCCAGATCCACCCATTCCCCCATATCTGGGTTTAACTCCAAATCGTGTGTACCCCCATTTTCCAGAACACACCACTAAAACTGCGAGGATCCCCAAATCCAAATACTTGTGCACAGACATATTTGACGTATACTCCTAAATCTGCGCAGTTCCCAATCTAGTACATTGCCGCATGTTGGAACCGTACCCATCCAGAAATCCTTGTGAACCCCTAAACCCGATATTGCGCGACACGGCCATGAATTTTCACTATCTCCAGATCAGTGCGCACCCCAAAACAGCTGACACCTCACATGCACATCCCAGTTTCCCGGAGCAGCAATAATTTCAACAATTCCAAAATGCCTGGCTCCACCAGTTAATGGGTGCAGGTTCAAACTGCATTGATCTCGAAAGTATTCATAAACGAAACAACTTTGAGATACGTCACAATACCAAGTCCGCAGTCACCACAACTCTGTGATATCTCCGAAACCGGTAAACATCCCCATATTGGGCTACACATCCCAGAGTCATTGATCATCTCAAAATCAGTGTGAGCCTATATATTGGCGGACACATCACATGTTCGCATCCCCATATTTACTGAAATCGCCTTAAAAGGGTGCAATCTCCAAAGCAGTGCTCACTCCCAGATAATCCGTTCAGAACTGTTCAGAAAATTGTCTCGGCATTAACAATCCTCAGGCACACCAAAATATGTTTGCAACTCCCAATCGGACGACATGCTAAAATCTGGATCTAATCCCAAATGGGAGCGCACCCACATGCTCATGATCACACCCTCTATATCCGTGCTCATCCCCAAATCCATATGCGCCACCAAATCCGTCGCACGACAAAAGTCACCGACACCCAAAATTCACAGTGACGCCTGTGCAACCCCAAGACCGTGTACCCTCAGATCTGTGCACTTCCAAATAAGTGTGCACCGAAAAGTCCATGTGCACCCCAAACTCGCTGTCGCCGCCATAGTGTATCCACTGCGCAGATTTAGGGGTATATGTCAAATATGTCTGTGCACAAGTATTCGGTGAGTACACGTGGATTTGGGGATCCTCGCAATTTTAGTGGTGTGTTCTGGAAAATGGGGGTACACACGATTTGGAGTTAAACCAGTGCACAGTGTATCCCAGAGAGAAAACAGGAATACTGTTGAAAGTTTATGATTATATTATCATGTACTATATATATATTATATATTATCATTGATAATGGATATATCTATAAATGAAACAAACTTGAGAATTGTCACAGCCCCTAGTCGTCCGGCGTACACGAAACTATGTGCACCCATACACGCCGAAACGCCACTATATCTGCACATATCCTCAAATCTGCACGCACCGTCAAATCCATAAGCAGCACCAAACGCGCTGACATTTCCACACGCACACGATAAACCCAGAACAAGAATCATTTCAAAAAGTTCTGAAAATAAATATATCCACATTAATAACATAGCAAGGAAAAAAAAATCAAGATTGAACATGCATTTATTCCACGCCAAAAGATGGAAATTTCCGCACATCCCCGAAAATCGTTTGCAACTCCAGATCCGCCTACTCACCCGCATATAGATTTAACTCCAAATCGTGTGTAATGCCATTTTCCAGAGCACGCCCCTAAAACTGCGAGCATCCCCACATCCATGCACACCCACAAACTACTTGCGCACCCTCATATTTGACGCATACCCCTAAGATTGTGCAATTCCCAATTCAGTGCGCAGCCACATATTCGAGAACACCGATATCCCGAAATCCATTTGAACCCCTAAACCCCAAACACAGCGAACAATCTGCACAATCTCTAAATCAGTGCGCACCCCAAACCAGCTGACACTCCCACATGCAGATGATCCCAGAGCAGAAATCATTTCAACAATCCAAAAATACTTGCCTCCACCAGAGAATAACAAGAAAATGGCTGCAAGTTCAAGTTGAATTGTTTTTGACAGTTATCTATAAATGAAACAACTAGGAGATACGACACAAAGCCAAAACCGTAGACTCCACAACTCTCTGAAAACCGCAAAACCGGTAAACATCGCAACATTGGGCTGCACACCCCTAAATCAGTGAGTTTCCCCAAATCAGTGTGAGTCTCTATATTGGCGGACACATCAGAAAACCTGTTCCCAAGTCAGTGTTATCCCCATATTTACTGACATCGCCTGAAGATGGCGCAAACTCCAAAGCAGTGCGCACCCAAACACTCTGAGAATATTGGATTATGTCAGAGCAGGCATCAGTTCATAACTGTTCAGAAAATGGTCGTCTCGGCATTACAAAATCCGCACGCATCCCAAAATTTGTTTGCAACTCCTGATCGACCGACACACCCAAATCTGGACCAAATCGGAAAAGGGTGCGCACCCCCATATTCTAGAACACGCCCCTAGAACAGTGCACATCCCAAAATCCTTGTGCACCACCAAATCCGTCGCACCACAAAATCTACCGACACCCCCAAATCCGTGTGCAACCGCAAATACAAGTGCACCCGCAAATCTGCAAACCTGTGCACTGCAAACGTGCTGACACCCACATAAGCACATCAGAGTGTCCCAGAATTTGAAACAGTTTACTGCCTCGACTAGGAAGTTACTGTTGTTGTTGAAAGTTCAACGTGTGCAGATTATGAATGTACTGTATCACTAAATGAAAAAAAGCTTGAGATACGCCATGAATCCAAATCCACAGTAACTGCAACTCTGTCAGAAGCCCGAAATCCCCCACCACCATTAATGCAAACTCGCCATTAATGTTTCAACATTCAAATCTGCAACTCTAGGTCGGCCGACACAACGTTAAATCAATGGATATCCCCGAATCAGTGTGCACCTCCATATTGGCGAACACATCACTAAGTCTCAGAGCAGGAATCATTTCAACCAGTTCAGAAAACTTACTGTATCAACATTAAAAATGTCCACGCACACTAACAATCGTTTGCAACTCCAGATCCGCCGACACGCCCAAATCTGGTTTTAACTCCAAACCGCGTGTACTGCAAATCCCAGAACAGACCCTTAAATCAATTAACATCTCCAAATCCATATACACCCCTATATTTGATGACACACCACAAAGTCTGCCCAGTCCCTAGCTCAGTGCGTAAACGGTGCCCATCCCGAAATCCATGTGAATCCCTAAAACTTAGTACACCCCGTATTCGCCGACACATCCCACAAATCAGAATATTCGCCAAAATAATTGCGCACTCCAATCGCGCTGTCACCTCCACAAGCACACTGGAAAACATCAGAGCAAGAATCATTTCTTCCCAAAGTTCCTGCCTCCACCATAGAGTATCAGGAATATTAGTGAAAGTTCAAATTGCATTGATTACGTCAGTATCTATAAGTGCAACAACTTTCAGATACTTCACATTACCAAATACGCAGTCTCCACAAGTCTGTGACAACCCGAAACCGATAAACATCCCCATATTGGGATACACATCCCTAAATTAATAAGATTCTGCAAATCAGTGTGGACCTCTATATTGGCGATCACATCCCTAAATTTCTTCGCATCTCCAAGTCAGTGTTCATCCCCAAATTTACTGAGATTACAAGGGCGTAATCACCAAAGCAGTGCACAGTCAAAACAGGCAACACTGCCACATACATAATAGATTGTCTCAGAGCAGGAAACAGTTCTACAGAAAATGGTTGTATCGGCTTTAAAAATCCGCAGGCACCCCAAAATTTGTTTGCAACTCCGGGTCGGAGGACACACACATATCTGAATCTAATCCCAAATGGGTGCGCACCCCCATGTTCCTGAATACACCCCTAAATCCGTGTAAATCCCCAAATCCGTCGCACCACAAAATCATTCCACACCCCCAAATCCGTTTGCAACCCCAAATCCAACTGTACCCGCAAATCGGCGCACACCCAGTGGCGTATCTAAGGTATGGCAGGTATGGTACGTGCCCTGGGCTCCACTTGAAGGGGGTCCCACTGAGAAGTTTTGTTAAAGTCAGACAAGCCGTCCTCGGATAGTGAAAAAATAATTTTCTTCAGATGTCTTTGAGTATCACGGGTGAGAAGCACTAGAGTGGCCTTATTTCAGAACATTTGGAACTGAAGGACGGAGAAGACGAAAGTTCGAGGCCGGGGAAACCAATAAGTCGATCAAGTTCTTCGTGCCCTTCTTTGAAAATCCCGGAACACGTTCCATGGAGTCGCCTGAACCTGCTACAAGTTTGTTAGAATCCAAAGGTGGATCAAGTGCAAATGAGTCACAAGTCGAGTAGGAAGTCAAGTCAGATAAATCCAAGTCTGACGAGATTAAGAGTGAGGCTGCCACAGCGAACGTGGACATGACAGGAGGAGAAGACTAATGGTGGTGGTGTTGGTGATGTTGAGTTTATGGACGAGATTTTACCTGACGAGATTGAATCTGACAACACTGAACCTAGTGAACTGGATGGTGTCAAAGAGCCTCGGACCAGAAGTGATAGAACAGCTCGACATTTGACTTCTGAAGTTCGACAAGGATACTGAAAAAAAAACAATTTTACCTTGATGCGTTGAGAACAAATATAATAAAGCTGGGTTCGAAATATTTCCAGAACAGTGAGGGACTTTCCTACCAACAAATAAACGCTCAATGAACAAAACTTGGTTCTGAAGGAAATTGGGAAATGGTCGTGGTGAGGAAGTAACTCGCTCATGGCTGGACTGTACTCCTTCCAAAAAGTCTGCATTTTGTATGTGTTGTCTTCTCTATTTCCGCTCAGACCATCAATCGTCTTTGGAGCAGGAAAGTGGATTAAACCGTTGGAAGGAACCTGAAAGGACCAGTGTTCATGAAAATGCCAAGAATCGTCGGGAATGCTTCACACAGCGGAAAGAAATGGAAAGAAATTTAGCTGGAAACAGAGGAGTTATTGACACGGTATTTCAAAAGCAGAAGTGGCGTAATATCTTGACGTGAAACTTCCTCGCGACTCAGAACCTGGCTTTGCGAGGGCACAGGGAGTCACTTCAGCAAGATGATGACTCCAATGTGGGAAGTTTATTTGCCTTACTGAAACTACTGGCCATATTTGACCCTGTAATAAAGGAACACCTCACTCATTTGGAAAGTCTACCTGGATTCACGTCCTATCTTTCACAGGGTGTCCAGAACGAATTCATCCACATTATGGCATCCACTGTTCGCCAGGGTTTACAGAGAAGCATTCGTAAAGTCAAGTATTATGCTCTCATGTTCCACTCGACTCCTGATCGGGCACACCAGGAGCAGGTGTCAGAAGTGGTGAGATATGTGGAATTCATTTTCAGAAGGAAACAGTCCGTGTTAAAGAGTCCGTCCTTGGTTTTATCCAAATAAGCCAAAAGGATGCTGAGAGCTTGGTTGAAGACATCTTGAAAAAGTTAGAGAAAGTCGAAATGGAGCTACAAGATTGTCGGTCACAGTGCTATGGCAACGCTTCTGTGATGGCTGGAACAGTAGTGGTGTTCATCAAAGAATAAGTGAGCAAAACAACCTGGCAGTGTTTGTGAATTGCAACAATCACCCACTCAACCTGGGGTGCTCATGCGGCCAAGCAGGATACAATTTGGAATCATCGAAGCTCTCTACGTGCTTTGCTCACAGTTAAAACAGCGCTGGGAAAAAAAAAAAACTCAAAACCGCCGTGCCTGTGGTTGTTAAGATGCAGTCCGAAACCAGGTGGGTGACAAGTACAAAAGAAGTGAAGCCCGTCAACAAGTACCTTGAGGAGATACTTCAAGTTCTCCAGGACATGATAAACAATGAAAACGAGACCAGTGAAACAGGAAGTGTCGCAAGACAGCTGTACAACTGCATGTTGAGTTACGATTTTCTGAATTTGCTAGGATTTTGGAAAAAAGTACTCATTCCCATTGACCGTATTCAAAAGAGGCTGCAAGATCCTAGAATGAACTTCCATAATGCTTCCCTGGATTTGAAAGCCCTCCGATATCGTTTGTATGATGAAAGAGAAGTGTTGGTCAATGAGTTACTCGAAGAAGGAGTCGGTCTCTGTCCTGAATGGAATATTGAAGTTGAAAGACGTCAGAGACGAAAGAAACGAATGGCTGATGAGAACTCGAGAAACACTGGGTTAACAGCTCAGAGGAAATGGAAAGAGTGATGAAAGGAACACCCGACCGTATTCACAGAGAAATGGACGAAGGTTTCGCTCGTTTGCACGACACTGACGCTAATTTCGGGTTCCTCCTCAACGTCGAGGGATTGTGTTACAGCGCCGACAGTAATGACCTAAAGAAGAAGTGCTAAAATTTGGGCGAATTGTAAAGCTCTGATGTTGTTGGACAGCAGCTATTTGAAGAAATTTTGGATTGCAGAATGTTGCAATCAAGATAACATGAAGATATCAAGACCTGAAAAGCTTCTTGAATTTAATGTTCACTATGGAGATGAGAGCGTCTTCTCCAACCTTCGTATTGTTATTGAATTAATGCTGATCATCGCAGTTTCCATCGCCAGCTGTCAGAGATCATTCAGCATGTTAAAACTAATACTTCCGTATTTGAGAGCCTCCATGGGTCAAGGCAGACTCTGTGATCTTGCTCTGCTGAGTGTAGATAGAGAACTAACTGAAAAAAACCCCAACTGACTTTGATCACATCATAGACCAATTTGCATCAGTGAAAGCAAGGAAGATGCAGTTATAATTTTCATGTAGTGCCATAATTTGTTAATTATAAGATTAACGAGCCTGACGTATGTTTGAGCTGATATTATGGTAAAGTTGACTAAAAGATGGGTGTCAGGTGTTTGGAGAGGGACTCAATTTCAGTGCTTGCCATAGGCGATATTTTCTGTAGATACACCCGTGGTTGGTGAGAGGTGAGGAAGCAATTTTTGAAACAGATGAGCAACTATCGACGGAGGGCTGGGATCTGCCGTCCCTCAAACCATATGACTGACTCCACACTGTTCCACGTGAGCTTCAATAAATACACTGCACAGATATCGCAAAAGTACCCGACTCTTGCCCCAGCGCTAGAGCGAGGAACACGGAAAAATTAATGTGACCCACAGACACCCCTTGCTCCACGCGTCACAATGTATCATGTGCAAGATGAACCTGAACATCATACTTAATCAATTCTCGATTACCATCACGCTTTTCTCCCTGTCCACAGAGTGAAATACCTTCCATTTTCCACACCTGGAGTAATAGATCACTCTATGTCAATCCCACTCAATGGGTCAAACGCACTTCTCTTGTACCCGATCGTTCATTTCATTGTGTCACCGGCCAGGTGGAAAGCAAGCTGACTGCCCAGCGTTTGCCGTTCGCAAAAATCTACCGAACTAATTGTAAAACCAATCGTACCCTAGGGAAAGACGGTTACCATGGCAAAGCTGACTGGTACTGCATAGTTGCACCTCGTGGTTTGTTCACAGTCGGTGGAATATAGACAACACTCTACGAGGTCTGGGTCCACCCGTTTATTTATAGAAAAATATGCTTTTGTTTAACTTGTACATTAAAACAACGAAGAACATCGGAACTACCAAAACTAATTAACACGATTAATTTAAAATAATCCAATCCTGGACAAGGATACAATTATCCTTGGTTTGCCTACTGTCCCGGAACAACTCCATAATATCAGTGGTCCTTTAGGACTGTGTGGTCCCGCAAGAAAGAGAGATTCGAGAGTTCGAGCGTCAGTGCAGTGAATCTATTTATTAACATTATTAATAGAAGCGTCAGGGATGGTTGTTGGGATCATAAGTGAAGTCACTGGACGATAAGCTGGCCGGACCCCACCTGCTGATAACCGCAGTTATGTGTAGATATCAAGAACAACAGGGAGATAGTTAATCCGAAGATGCAGCGTGACCCGGAAGGTAATTCTCCGGCTCTCTCTCTCAATATTCAGATCCACAGCAGCAAGCTCATTTTATCATTAACATCATCCGAACTGATACAAAAAATAAACACCTGCCCCTGCGACGGATGGCCAAAAAGAGTCCATCCGCTAACATGCGCAGTAGAGTGAATTCTAGTGGGAACTGCTCCCGTGATGTTTAAGCTTCCAAACGACGCGGAATAGATTCACAATGATGTAATTGGAACTTGGAGTTTGAGGTAAGCAGGAAATACGGATAGTCTGGAACTTTTTTTGCTCTGTTGTAGAGGCTGAAGTGTGAATATATAAAGATTTATATAAACAACATGGCGTAGATAGTCAGCATTTTTCCAACCGAGTGGATTCTAGAACTCGTGGCTAAACGTTTATGCGAGAAGGGAAGTTTTGAAGGGGTTCCTGAGTAACACATTTTTCATTGTGCTGGCACATGAAACGAGATGATAGTAAAAACTGTTGAGGCAGATATAATTGGAATGTCTCCTGGACATTTGGACAAGATCATGTTATGAAAGCTTTGGAATGATGTCTAAACACAGGCAAATGGGAGTGACTCAGGAAGGCGCCCGGTCCGGCACGTTCAATCCTTCATGACAATGAGCTGCGAATAAATCAGGCAGACACTTCGACAGGTTTAAACGACATTGAAACTTGTGGAAGAGAAATGCGAGATTACTTTGCTTCAGTAGCCGTTAGACCAGCTGAGAATCAGCTTCTCGTGTTCCATGTTAATAACCTGAATAAATCTGTTTTCACGCAATCGCGGCAATGTAGGGATGGATGGGATTCCTGGGCGAACTGTGGAGTGTTGGTGATAGTATCGCCTCCCGAAAAAATGAACCACATTCAGATTTAATTAAAAAGTGAGTGTGCGTCATCTGTACATGATTCAAGAAAATCAATGTGAGGACTAATGTATCGTGTGCTTATTTATTAGTTTTCACAGAAGGTACTCAAATATTTAAGTGCTAATCTCTGACTTCTGTAAAGGCTAATTTCCATAAACTGGCATATTGCGGTTAATCTCGAATATAATGTGTAGAGGATCGAGAATGACGCTTGTCCTAATTCCAGATTGTGTTCCATCCGGCCCATTCCACGCACACATACATTTTATTTCTACGTTGAGCTAATTCTTATCAGATACAAATGAGACACTTTCAGTTACCAGCATCGGGATATTTTAAATGAGAATTTTAATCTTATTTTCAAACTAAAAGCGCAGATCTTTTACAAAATGTTGCCTGTTGTAAGACGTGTGCGAGCTGGAACTGAATTCTAATTGGGGGAGAGAGCCTTAGATGATCATCCATTTGCCTTGCTCAATGCCCGCAAAAACGTCCAAGGAGACAGTATCAACGTCTTCAACGCTGCCCTGAAGTTAGGTTGGGTCGCTGCATAAATACAGGTGTTTGTACAGGAACTCATGTTCGCGAGCAGAGATATATCGGGCAGAGTAATAGTCGCGATCAGAATACATGGTTAGACTGGCGATAAAATTGGTCACTGACGACGGCAGCCAAAATAGCATGAAGCTGCCCGATACACAGAACAGTAATATGATGCCTTTTCTTCCGTTCTCCATTTCCGTGTCACGTTCAATCTTACTCTTATGGGTTCGGAAGCCCCTTCGGGATTTGCTGGCCACCAAGATATGCCTGGCCGTCATCCCATTAAATAGAAATACTAAACCAAATGCGCACAACAGGTTTTGAAAGGATTTGAATCTGCTGAGCGCGACAAAGTTTGGAGAGTTGAAGACGTCCAATTTCGGGCGAATACCCCATGAAATATTTTCAATTATTTGCTGAGGCTGAAATGCAAATTAAAAGGGTATATTCTCCAAACAAAGCCCCGCCAGTATTACTGCTGCCAGGATTCTGGCTGTCTTCACTCTGCAGTATTTTGTTTTAAACTTCTGACAACACATGGCAACATATCGATCACAGGTGAAGGCCACTGTGTACCACTGTGATAGATCCAGAGTGACTGCCAGCACGTAAATCGTGGCTTTCAGGACTTCCGTATAATGCAGAAATGAATTTGACAGGCGGAATATTAAAATCTCATAGACAAGGACATGGATGAGAATGACCGATAAATCTGACACCGCCACCATCGTCATGTAGGCAGATATGCATTTGGAAAGACCGCATTTTCCCCGGGACAGAATAATAATTGTTAACAAATTAGCTGGAAAAAAGAAAAAAAAAACAAAAGAAGACGTCACTAAAGGAGGAAGACAGGTGAATCGTACAACTTGTTTTTGAAATATGTTCACAAGACGGAAAGGCACTTTGCAGTGTGATCTTTGCTGGAAGACAGCAGGTGCAATTTACTGGAAGCCTAGATAATGTGTTGTCCTTCAGGAGGACAAACGAGCTTACAATTGCAAGCTTGTAATGGTGGGTTGTGAGGTTTTCCGTACAAAAGAAAAGGAGCTGTAAATACAGATCCATCATTCATTTAAAGTGAAACAATACATAAAGTTGGTGGCACAGAGAGATTTTTACACATCGGCCGTCACGGATCAGGAAATTGAGTTACTGAGTTGAAGTTGCAGAATACAGAATTGAGGCCGAATTCGTTGTATCGTTTACATTTCTACTCACCTTAGTAGGGGAATTATATCAAAATCCCTGACAGAGTTCAAAATCTTTGCAATGATACCGACAGGAATGAGAAATCATTGCATGCGTTAGGGGTTAGTTCGTCTAAATGCATTCCAGCCTTTTCCCTTCGGGTTGTGTGAAGCTACTTTAAGCGATCATAGGATTAGCGTGAAAGTTGAAATGTTTCGAGGGTAATCTAAGAGAAGTTATTTACTCAGAGTGTTGCGAGAGTGTAAACTGTTGCTTGTGGAGAGAAAGATGCGGGATCTATTGTTACATATAAGATAAGTTTGGATAAGGTCAAAAATCAGAGGGATATTTTTTCGGGTGCTTGTAGATAAGACAACAGAAGATCAGCTCGGCAAGGCAGGCCGAATAGTCTCTTTCTGTGCTGCAGTACACTTTGATTCTCTGACGCGAACGATGAAAAATACAGTACTTACTAACGAAACACAATTGCTGATTTCCGAGATGTCATCCCTCCGTTCTCTTTGTAGCGGACACGAGGCGACACCCGCACGTGTTCAAAAGAATGTCTTCTCACCGGCCATGTAGACAGGTAAGAATACGACGCTTATTGAGCAGCTTGTATAGCGGATAGATTGCGGTGAAACTTCTCAACATACTTTATAAATAAAAGTAATGTCCTGCCAGATGACCAATAGCTCTTTGACATGTATTACTACGACTTACCGGGTAAACCAAACACTGCTAGAACAGGGTAGCAAACGTCTTTCATTTGCAAGATCGCCGGTCGACGTATTTTCGATTGTTTGTACTATCTCAGGTTGTGCAGTTCACATCGGCGTATGACCTGGATCACGATAGCCTGCCAATTTATAGGAAGAACGAATTCTGCGTCAGTGAAAAACGAGTTCTGCAACAAATGACGTTACTGCCAACCAATGAAAAAACAGGGATTGATGTTCCGCTCCAGTGCCACCTGTTCCCCAGTTGACAGACTGAGCAGCTGAATCATGAAGCTCCTTCATTCACATTCCGCAACAGAACACTGCCATCCCCCGAGGGTGTGACGTCAGCGCTCCCCTCCCCTGCGGGAACATCGCATCAGAACGAACCACAGTAATTCAGTGAATAGGTTCTGTTCCGTTTGGTAACTGTATTTGTATACAGCGTACTCTTAATCACCACTGATAAGTTGGCTTTGGCATTACTGATTTTGTGCTTGCCTTTAACTTACACATAATAATACTTTTTTTAGCAATTATCATGATTCTTCCAGTCTAATGTCTTTTTTTCACCTTACAGCTTGTGATTCATTCCTGAACAAAACAAATGAAGCAACATCTCGGGAATGGGGTATTGACCCTACTCGGACATTACTGATGGTGGATTCTGTTATAGCTGGTGGAGATGCATTGTCATATCTAACATGGTTACACTAAACATGCCAAAATAATTCATCTCCAGCAGCACTGAAAATGTCAAAATTTAAGTGCATGGAGTTGCTTGTGCCTCACATTAAATTGGTGCCGCTACCAAAGCCACTCGCAGTGATGGATCTTTTCAGATTTACACGGAGAGATTACAAAGTTGCACCTTTACTGGGCAATCATTATTACCAATCCACTAGATGAGAATGTCACTGAGATTTTATTTCCATTATCAGAGATTCGTATGACTGGGTCTGGATATGACACTGTATCAAAGATTTAAAGAGACATAAGAAAGATTGTCTTACACCTTGTCGTCTACAAAGTATATGATTGATAAGGAACTTCCTACATCACGCACTGATGGATGTAGGGAGACAAAAATTCTGATTTTTTTGTTATGATGTCATAAAATATTATATACAAATTTACCTGCTCAGTGCTGGGACCATGGGATTAATGTGCTGGAGCGGGGCAACTTCGGCGCCTCAGAAGGTGTTAGACTACAAGGTTGAGCAGTGATGCATAGCAACATAGAACACCTACAGCACAATACAGGCCCTTAGGCCCATAAAGCTGTACCGAACATATTCTTACATTACAACTACCTAGGCCCACCCATAGCCCTCTATTTTTCTGAGCTCCATGTATCCATTCAGGAGTCTCTTAAAGGACCCTATCGTTTCCGCCTCCACTACCGCCGCCGGCAGACCATTCCACAAACTCACCACTCTCTGCGTAAAAAACTTACCCATGATATCTCTTCTGTACCTACTTCCAAGCAGCTTAAAACTGTGCCCTCTTGTGCTAGCCATTTCAGCCCTGGGAAAAAGCCTCTGACTATCCACACGATCAATGCTTCTCATTGCCGTGTATACATATAACCATATAACCATATAACAATCACAGCACGGAAACAGGCCATTCCGGCC
Source organism: Hemitrygon akajei (assembly GCF_048418815.1). NCBI lineage: Eukaryota > Metazoa > Chordata > Chondrichthyes > Myliobatiformes > Dasyatidae > Hemitrygon > Hemitrygon akajei. The sequence goes on along the minus strand of NW_027331981.1, from coordinate 2,340,411 downwards.
CTCCTAGTCCGTGCCGAACTCTTAATCTCACCTAGTCCCACCTACCCGCACTCAGCCCATAACCCTCCACTCCTTTCCTATCCATATACCTATCCAATTTTACCTTAAATGACACAACTGATCTGGCCTCTACTACTTCTACAGGAAGCTCATTCCACACAGCTATCACTCTCTGAGTAAAGAAATACCCCCTCGTGTTTCCCTTAAACTTTTGCCCCCTAACTCTCAAATCATGTCCTCTCGTTTGAATCTCCCCTACTCTCAATGGAAACAGCCTATTCACGTCAACTCTATCTATCCCTCTCAACATTTTAAATACCTCGATCAAATCCCCCCTCAACCTTCTACGCTCCAATGAATAGAGACCTAACTTGTTCAACCTTTCTCTGTAACTTAAGTGCTGAAACCCTGGTAACATCCTAGTAAATCGTCTCTGCACTCTCTCTAATTTATTGATATCTTTCCTATAATTCGGTGACCAGAACTGTACACAATATTCCAAATTTGGCCTTACCAATGCCTTGTACAATTTTAACATTACATCCCAACTTCTGTACTCAATGCTCTGATTTATAAAGGCCAGCGTTCCAAAAGCCTTCTTCACCACCCTATCTACATGAGACTCCACCTTCAGGGAACTATGCACTGTTATTCCTAGATCTCTCTGTTCCACTGCATTCCTCAATGCCCTACCATTTACCCTGTATGTTCTATTTGGATTATTCCTGCCAAAATGTAGAACCTCACACTTCTCAGCATTAAACTCCATCTGCCAACGTTCAGCCCATTCTTCTAACCGGCATAAATCTCCCTGCAAGCTTTGAAAACCCACCTCATTATCCACAACACCTCCTACCTTAGTATCATCAGCATACTTACTAATCCAATTTACCACCCCATCATCCAGATCATTTATGTATATTACAAACAACATTGGGCCCAAAACAGATCCCTGAGGCACCCCGCTAGTCACCGGCCTCCATCCCGATAAACAATTATCCACCACTACTCTCTGGCATCTCCCATCTAGCCACTGTTGAATCCATTTTATTACTCCAGCATTAATACCTAACGACTGAACCTTCTTAACTAACCTTCCATGTGGAACTTTGTCAAAGGCCTTGCTGAAGTCCATATAGACTACATCCACTGCCTTACCCTCGTCAACATTCCTCGTAACTACTTCAAAAAATTCAATAAGGTTTGTCAAACATGACCTTCCACGCACAAATCCATGCTGGCTACTCCTAATCAGATCCTGTCTATCCAGATAATTATAAATACTATCTCTAAGAATACTTTCCATTAATTTACCCACCACTGATGTCAAACTGACAGGTCTATAATTGCCAGGCTTACTTCTAGAACCCTTTTTAAACAATGGAACCACATGAGCAATACGCCAATCCTCCGGCACAATCCCTGTTTCTAATGACATCTGAAAGATCTCCGTCAGAGCTCCTGCTATCTCTACACAAACTTCCCTCAAGGTCCTGGGGAATATCCGGTCAGGACCCGGAGATTTATCCACTTTTAAATTTCTTAAAAGCGCCAGTACTTCCACCTCTTTAATTGTCATAGGTTCCATAACTTCCTTACTTGTTTCCCACACCTTACACCATTCGATATCCTTCTCCTTAGTGAATACCGAAGAGAAGAAATCGTTCAAAATCTCTCCCATCTCCCTCGGCTCCACACATAGCTGACCACCCTGATTCTCTAAGGGACCAATTTTATCCCTCACTATCCTCTTGCTTTTAATATAACTGTAGAAGCCTTTCGGATTTACTTCCACCTTATTTGCCAAACCAAACTCGTAACTTCTTTTAGCTTTTCTAATCTCTTTCTTAAGTTTCCTTTTACATTCTTTATATTCCTCGAGCAATTCCTTTACTCCATGCTGCCTATATCTATTGTAGACATCCCTCTTTTTTCGAACCAAGTTTCTAATATCCCTTGAAAACCATGGCGCTTTCAAACCTTTAACCTTTCCTTTCAACCGAACAGGAACATAAAGATTCTGTACCCTCATAATTTCACCCTTAAATGACCTCCATTTCTCTATTACATCCTTCCCATAAAACAACTTGACCCATTCCACTCTCTCTAAATCCCTGCGCATCTCCTCAAAGTTAGCCTTTCTCCAATCAAAAATCTCAACTCTAGGTCCAGTCCTGTCCTTCTCCATAATTATATTGAAGCTAATGCTATTGTGATCACTGGACCCGAAGTGCTCCCCAACACATACATCTGTCAGCTGACCTATCGCATTCCCTAACAGGAGATCCAACACTGCCCCATCTCTAGTCGGTACTTCTATGTATTGTTGCAAAAAGCTATCCTGCACACATTTCACAAACTCTAAACCATCCAGCCCTTTTACAGAATGAGCTTCCCAATCTATGTGTGGAAAATTAAAATCTCCCACAATCACCACCTTGTGTTTACTACAAATATCTGCTATCTCCTTACACATTTGCTCTTCCAACTCACGCTCCCCATTAGGTGGCCTATAATACACTCCTATCAGTGTTACTACACCTTTCCCATTCCTCAATTCCACCCAAATAGCCTCCCTAGAGGAGCTCTGTAATCTATCCTTCCAAAGCACCGCCATAAGATTTTCTCGGACAAGCAATGCAACACCTCCTCCTCTGGCCCCTCCTACTCTATCACACCTGAAGCAACTAAATCCAGGAATATTTAGTTGCCAATCACACCCTTCCTGCAACCATGTTTCACTAATAGCTACAACATCATAATTCCAGGTATCAATCCACACTTTAAGCTCATCCACCTTTCTTACAATGCTCCTAGCATTAAAATAGATACATTTAAGATACTCTCCACCTCCTCCTCTCTTTTCATCCCTAGCAATGCATTCAAATCTATTATCCTTTTCTTTCTTCTCCCCTACAACTTCGGGCTGAGCGCATCCCTCCTCCATCACCTGCCTGTCCTCCCTCACACACGGTCTACTTACTTGCTCTACTGGTGAACTAACCTCCTCTCCCATAGTTTCCTCAAATTGATTTCCGCCCCCCCATCTTACTAGTTTAAAGTCTGCCCCGTAGCCCTAGCAAACCTCCCCGCTAGGATATTGGTCCCCCCAGGATTCAAGTGTAACCCGTCCTTCTTGAACAGGTCACGCCTGCCCCAGAAGAGGTCCCAATGATCCAGAAACTTGAATCCCTGCCCCCTGCTCCAGTCCCTCAACCACGCATTCATCCTCCACCTAATTCCATTCCTACTCTCACTGTCGCGTGGTACAGGCAGTAATCCCGAGATTACTACCTTTGCGGTCCTTCTTCTTAACTGCCTTCCTAACTCCCTATACTCTCGTTTCAGGACCTCTTCCCCTTTCCTACCTATGTCATTGGTACCTACATGTACCACGACCTCTGGCTCCTCACCCTCCCACTTCAGGATATCTTGGACGCGATCAGAAACGTCCCGGACCCTGGCACCAGGGAGGCAAACTACCATCCGGGACTCCCGATCACCTCCACAGAACCGCCTGTCTGAACCCCTGACTATCGAGTCCCCTATTACTATGGTCCTCTTTCTTCTATCCCTACCCTTCTGAGCTACAGGGCCGTCCTCTGTGCCGGAGGCCTGGCCACTGTCACTTCCTCCAGGTAGGCTGTCCCCCCCAACAGTACTCAAACATGAGTACTTATTGTCAAGGGGTACAGCCACTGGGGTACTCTCTAGTACCTGCCCCTTCCCCTTCCTGACCGTGACCCACCTATCTGCCTCCCGTGGCCCCGGAGTGACCACCTGCCTGTAACTCCTCTCTATCACCTCCTCACTCTCCCTGACCAGGCGAAGGTCATCGAGCTGCAGCTCCAGTTCCCTAATTCGGTCCCTCAGGAGCTGCAGTTCGGCGCACCTGGCGCAGATGTGGACGTCCGGGAGGCTCGGAGACTCCAGGATCTCCCACATCCGACACCGAGAACAACAAGCTGCCCTCACACTCATACCTCCCGAATAACTGAAAATAACAAGAACTAAAAGATAAGCCTACTGTGCCCTCTTCCGCCTAAGCCCTCTGAGCCCAAGCCCTACACTCTGCTCCCTGCTCACTCCGCTGCCCGCAAACGAAGCTGCCCGCTGCTTAAGGCTGCGTTCTTTTTATATCTTCCCTCCTTCCCAGGCCTCCTTCACGCGCCTGCGCAGTCCCGCCTCTCAGAACTCCGATCTGAGAAGCAATTTGAAAATGGCCGCCGCCGCACTTCTTCTCAGCCTCGCTGTCCTCTTCCAAAAGAGAGCGTGTCAGGGGGCAGAATTAGTGTGAGTGCTTCAAACACCATCAATAAATTTGCCAATTGACAGCTGTTGGCAGAAGTTTAATGGCATCTATCAAGCCACCTTTCATCCTCCGTTCCTCAACTTTCGGATTGAACATTATCAGTGAAACCCACTCCTGAAAAGTACATTTTGTAAATTAGATAAATAAACGCAGTGTGGTAATGAACCACAACGTGTACTGTACGTGCCTTCACAGGTACATAATATGAAACGAGAGTACGCCAACAACCATGCAGAACGGCTCCGAATCATAAGATAATATTGATAAATGTGAACATTGAAATTAAGTCGATGATGTATAACATTCTGTTTCCTTCGGAGCTGAGTTAAATCAAACGTCAAGCCCATCTCAGCGCCGGGGTTATTTAAATTATGCAATTCCCTACTGCCATATCAGATAGTTTTGTAAATTAGCACTTCGCCAATTTGAGCAAAAGCCACTGTCAATGTCGTTGATCATACGAGTAGAATCAAATTCTGTTACAATTTCAAGTTTCAGGAAATATCGGCGTTACAGGAAAGATGCTAGCATGCATTGAGAAATAGCTGACAGGCGGAGGCAAAACTGGTTGTCCGCCAGCTATTTCTCGTGTTCCTCAGAGGATAGCATTGATTACGTTATTTGTCAAATTGTTTGTCAATGATTTAGTTAATACAATTGATGGCTTTGTGTCAAGGTTTTTATGATTGATACAAAAATAGCGGGACGGGTAGCTAGTGCCAAAGAAGCAATGCGATTGCAGCAGGACTTAGACAATGATATTGTCCCACAATGATATCTATATTTATCTTTTCTCTTTCTATTTATATTTCTATTTATCTTTTCTATTTATCTATTTATATTTATCTTTCTCTCTCTCCGAGCTGACTAGGCCATCTATCACTCTCCTGTACACCACCTCGTCGCCATTAAACTTCTGCCAACAGCTGTCAATTGGCAAATTTATTGATGGTGTTTGAAGCACTCACACTAATTCTGCCCCCTGACACGCTCGAATTTCTGGCATACTGTCACCCAATTCTCCTCACGACCCTATTCCAGGAAATCCTCTCACTTCTGTCTCTGGGTGAATTTGCATCTGTGGCTTTCAACACTTGATACCTGAGAGAGTGAAATGAGTAGCTCTTTGTTCTCAATCTATGTGTTTCCTGTTGCCGATAATTTCTTGTTATTAAATTTCCTTCTTAAAGAGTGAAGTAACATTCGCAATTTTCCGTTCCCTCAAAATTATTACAGAATCCAGTGATTATTGAAAGATCACCACCAATGGTTCCATAATCATCTCCATTACTTTAAGCAACCCAGTACCTTCTTCTTAGTAATAGCAACTACACTTACTTTTCCCTAGATACTTGGTATTCTGTCATACTGATGGTGTCTTTCACAGTGAAGGCAAATGCTAATTACTGCATACGTGAACATATTTTGAAGACAGTAAACTTGCCTTGACTATCCTTCCTCACTGTCTAAGCAATATACAGTATCCACTTGTGTACCAGCTTCCCATCCTCAGATCTATCACTCGAGATTCCATTCCCCTGCCAAAGTAAATCAAACCCTGCACAACAGTCCTAGCAAGTCTGCCCACAATGATATTGGTCCCCCTCAGGTTCAGACCGCAATGTCAACTGTTTATTCCTTTCTATAGATGTTGGCTGACCTGTTGAGTTCATCCAGCATTTTGCATTTGTTACTCTGGATTTCCAGCATCTGAAGAATCTCGTGTTTATGATTTGCCAGGTACTGTCTTTTTATCGTAAAATTTAAAATTTAAATCCGTATAATTTCAGTCCGCTGCTCTGAAATATCACTTTAGCCACGCGATCACGGACAAATCTTCATATTTCTAATCTCAGAGTACATGGCAGAGAGATTATAAACTTGGAAATCCAGATCATTAACCATCAACCCAGAAACTGCAACATGTCATCCCTTTGTTGTTGATACCAAGAGAAGCAATAATCGCTGGCTGATCTTTCTCAGTTTTCACAATGCCGAGATGTCGCCAGGAGCCATTCTCAGACCAGAGAGTTATTACCAGAGGGTGCAGTTCTACCGTCAGTAGTCAAAGTTTCACAGCAGATTTCAGGACTCTAATTTAACCCAGAGGTTCCTCGGAGTTTGGAATGCAGTTTCTAATAGAGTAATGTATGGAGGAGCAGCAAGGCGTCGGAGGCGATGAACCAACTGCGTTTAACTGGGATGAATACAGATAGATACTTGATGGTCAGCATGGTCTGGATGGGCCAAAAGGCCTGTATATGCTGCACATTTTTATGACCATAGTTGTTTCCGAGTTCAAAGTAAAAGACAAACTGGTGGAGATAGCATCATTCCATGGGGATGCTTTTCAGGAGCAGGGACTGTAAATCTGGTCAGGAATGTTGACAAGATGAATGCTTCTAAACACAGAGAGATCCTGGATAAACACCTGCTGGCTCTGCCAGAAAGCATAAACAGATGAGGAAGTGCGCCAGCGCAACCGTGAAGTGGCTTCAAAGAAAGAAAACTGATGTCCTTGAGTGACCCAGTCAGATTTCTGTCCTTAACCAATCTAACATCGCTGACAAGAACTCCCGATTGTTGTCCACCACTGCTCCCCAATAACCTGGCACAGTTTAAGTACTTTTGCGCGGAGTAATGGGCAAATCTTGCTCCAACACATTGTGGAAAATTAAATACCTGATTGGAATATTAATTTATGTGTACTAAAGGTCGGAGAGTGAATATTTTTCGAAGGCAATGCATTTATATAGATAGATATAAAATACTGAGAACATCAGCTGTAGCATCCTTGAAAGTGAGTCCATAGGTTGTGGAATCAGTTTAATACTGAAGTGAGTGAAATTATCCATGCCAGTCCAGCAGCCTGATGTTGAAGGATAATGACTGTCCTTGACCTGGTGTGTAAGCCTCAAGCCTCCTGTGGCTCCTGCACAAAGGCAGCAGTGGGAAGAGAACATGGTCTGGATGGTGGGGGTCCCAGATGATGGATGCTGCTTTCTTGTGTCTACACTCCTTGCAAATGTGGCCAATGGTGGGAAGAGTGTCTCCTGAGACTGAGTGGGCTGTATTCACTGCTTTTTAAAGACTTCTCAATTCTTGTGTATTGGTGTTGGAATGGGACAGATAGACCAGTGAGTGGCAGCCTAGACTAGGGGGCAGGCTAAAGTCTTCTTGCTCCTGGTGTGTCAACCTCTTACATCATGAAATAGCGGGCTCTCAGGAGGTGACACTAGACCAGGATGTCCTGGTTCTTTCACGTAATGATCAAAAGATTAATTGAACACAGAAAACTGTCACCCGGGGAAGTTGGAGACAATGAATTGGGTTTAGGGTAGGATCAATGCCTATGGTGTTCGATGGTCGGCATGCACTTAGTAGGTCAAAGAAACTGTTTCTGTGTTGTATGACTCCGCAACCCTCTCCCTCCTCTCCTCATCTCCAATGTCTTTCACTTTCCCACTCTTCACATCAGCCTCTAAACATCTCAAATTATACTACTGCCTTATGTATCACCCTGTGAACTTTCAGCAAATGTTACCTATGTCTATGTTGTGAAACCCCTCTGTTCTCAGTCTGTTTGGATTCAGTGTCAAACAAGAGAACAAAATAGAGCAGAATTAACCAGAGGGATATTCCTATTAGATCAGAATTGGCCACAGAAGCAAGAGTGAATAATTTGTAAAGCTTTGCAGGGAAAAATGATATTCAGCCACATAAACTGCACAGCACCTCTCTGATATTTTCTCTCTCTGTACAACATCACCATCCTATTCCAGGAACCTATGTCACCTCTCTCTGTGGGTGAATTTGCATCTCTGGCTTTCAACATGTAATACCTGCATAGTGAAATGAACAGTTCTTTGTTCGCAATCTGTGTGTTTCCTGTTGCGAATGTGGTGTTAAAAAGAGACAGGATTAAAAGATGCAGTATTATTATTTTAAATACAGTAACTGCAGACTCACATTGAATCATTTAGGAGGAATCTGTAAAGTCATTTGGAAAAAAAAAGTTCCTCTTTAAATAGACCAGATTGTCTCCACAACCATCTGTAGCAATGAATTCCCATGAGCGCTCTCTAGCTAAAGAATTTCCTTTTCATCTCTATTCTGAACGGACGTCCATCTTTTCTGAGGCTATGACCCTCAGTCCTAGACTTCACCACGATGGGGCACATTCTCTCAATGTTCACTCTGTCCAAGGCTTTCAGTATCCCATAGGTTTCAATTAAGTCCTCCTCATTCTGTTAAACACCAGCAAATACCTACACAGAACCATCAAATGTTCTACATACACTAACCCTATCATTTAGAGGATCATTCCCGTTAGCCTCCTCCGGATATTCTCCAATGCCAGCAAACCCATTCTTCGAAAAGATTCACAAAACTACTCAATACTTCAAAAGCAGTCTTGTAACAGCCTTATAAAACTTCACTCATCCTCGTTTTTATATTCTAGTCGTTTGAAAATGAATTTTAAAATCACATTTGCCTACCTTACTACCTACTCGGCCTGCAGGTTAATCTTTGGGAATCCTGCAGGAGGACTCCTAAATCCCTTCGATTTCTGAATTTTCTTCTGTTTTATAAAATGGTCTACACCTTTAATCCTTCTACCAAAGTACATGATCATACACTTCCCAACACTGTATTCTATCAGCTACACTTTTCGCAGTCTCCTGATCTATACGTCTTTCTGTAGGCACCCTGCTTGTTCAACACTACCTCCCATCTATTTATCTTTGTATCATCCATGAAAACATCAATTGACATCCAGACTATTGATATACAGTATGATGTGATAATAAATGATCTTAACACCGATCAGGGTGAGACACAACGTCACCGGCTGGCATTCAGAAAATGCCCCGTTTATTCCTACTCTCAGCTTCTTGTCAGTCAGGCATTCTTCCATTCATGTTGGTATCTTTCCTGTAATACCATGGGCTCTTATCCTGTTAAGCAGCCTTTTGTGCTGCACCTTGTCAAGGGCCTTTCCAGCTGTTGCTCAATGTTGTCCTGTGTTTTTTTCACCAGATGTTGCCTTTGTGTCTGACACGGAGAATCCATCGTTCACTCTCTGTAATTTTCCTTTCACAAACACAACATCAGTATGTGGCACCTGATACGACTGGAATCTGGAGCAACTTACAAGTTGGTAGAGGCATTCAGCAGGTCAGGCAGCATCTGCAGAGGGAAATTAAGATTGAATGTTTCGGGTCAAAACCTTTAATTAATCTATGATCAATTACCTCATCGGAATAAAAACAGCCCCAAACGGTGTCTGGTCCATGCTCTCACACCGTACTCAGGATTTTAATGGACGGACAGTGAGAGACAGACTGCAGGATTGATCCTTCCACACTGGCACAGTGTCGGATATGCATTTTGTAGAGGAAGTTGGGATTCGGTCAGACTGGCAACGTGGTAATTATAGATATTCTGGGTCAAATGGGCTGTTCCTGTGCTGTACTGCTTTGTAGTTGAGTGGCATTAGTGTTTTGTACATGTAACACATTACACTGGTACCAGAAACAAGAGAAAACACCAGGCCAGATTGAAAACGTCAGAGGCTTGAGGAGAGGAACAGACTTGTTCAGCTTGATGCTCCACGACACTGACTCGGCTCTGTGCTGAACTGAGGGACTATGAAGACTCTTTGTACACGTCAGGACAGAACTCGATTTGCTTGCATTTATTGTTTATATGATTTGTGGGTGACTATTTTTTTTTTTTGAACATTGAGTGTTCAATGATTTTTTTTATAGGTTCCACTAAGGTTCTTTATTTTGAAGGGCTGCCTGTTAGGAGACGAATCTCAATGATGTACAATGCATACATATATTGATATCAAATGTACTTTGAGCTTTATTTTCAAACCATCCTCGCTAAACTCAAGTGACTGTTGTGCATGGAAATCTCAGTGCCTGAGCGGTCTCCGATAGATGGAAACCATCTCATCTGGCACCATCAATCATTATATGGTCAATGTCACTTCAACCAATTTCTTCCCCATTCTGATGATTGGTCTAAACAAGTGAACCTATGATACATGCCTGCCTTGAGTTCCTGACACATCATTTGCTAATTAGATATTTGCATTAATGAACGAATGTACAAGTATACCTAATATATGAGTTCCACACACTGAGTTTGAGGAAAAGAAGACACGACGAGCGTATTGTTTAGATAACATTTTAAACACAAAGAATGCAATGCACTATAGTATAGTTCCTGGATATATTTTTTGAATAAAGTTTACATGTCAGATTTTAGAAAAACTGCCTCTTTCTCCCTCCTCACTCTGTCCCCCGTCATTCCTTTCTCACTCCCCGCTTGCACCTTCTATCCCAACTACCAACTTCCTTCGTCCATCCTTATCATGTTCATCCTGAACCCCTCCCCCAAACAATCCCTCCCTCCCTCCCTTCCTCCCTCTCCCCACACAATCTCACCCTCCCAGCGTCTCTCTCCAGGAAATCCCTCCAGCTTTCTCTCCTCCCTCGGGCTCTCCCTTTCTCTCCCGCTTTGTTCCCCAATGTCTTCTCTCTCCTTATTCCTCCCTTCCTCTCTATCCACCGTCCCTAAATACCACCTTCCCCCGCCCCCCTTCACTGTCCAACAAGGGCTGAATGTGGCCAAATCGGCGAAAGCGTACAAATGTTCGTGGAAAGGCGAATCGGACAAACCATGGAGCACAGTTCGAAAGGAACATGCTAATCTAGATCAAACTGGGTCAGATGACAGTGCAGAAGTCATTTTGCACGACAGCCGGATCGGGGGAATACAAAAGAGCCAGAATAGGTAAAGTTAAGCGGGACCAGGGTACCAGATGTGAATGAGAGACTTTATAAAATATGAGAACTGGCAGACAATAGGAACGTCGCAATTGACCATATATGAGTATCGGATGATTAAAGTGGGGTCAGACCATGCTGTTTGAAGAGTTAAATCTGCTTGAGGGGCTATGCTAACACACTGTGAGTACGAAACATGATGGGATGTGAGTCAGGGCCGATCCGATGCTGCAACACCTTAGTGCTTCAGCTCCTTGAGTGATTTCATTGGTTGGATCAACTGTAATAGTTTAAGCCGCTGGATTTGATTATGTTATGGAGTGATACAGTGTATCCTCACTTCACAGAATCGGGCAGTTCGGAAGCGGATTGTCACATCAGTCTATGCGAACGTATTGGTTCCACATCCCTCTCCCCTTCAGTATTTCAGGCGCTTCTATCCGCATACAGATCACAGTCTGCCCACTTCCTCATGCAGCAGCCACACAATCAGTATGTGGGCTGACGTTTCTTAAGGCAGCAGATGAAGGGACCTGAGGAAAAGAAATGGATTTGAAGATGTTTCAAACGTTTATTACATTGTTTAGTAAATAGTGCTCCCATATTTCACTCCTTGCGCAAATAGATAGTCCGGAATTTTGGAGTTTCACAATTATGTCTTACTATTGCATAATCCAATGATTTCGGCCGGCTGTTCATTGTATGTTGTTTACTTCCTTGTGAAAACTGTGTTTTAATTTGTATTGAAATCTCATAGTTCCTTTTGGAATACCGAAGGGTTTAAAGCTGTCAATACACCGCCTCGGATTTGCTTCCCGGTATACCGTACTCTGTGCCATGAAAAGCCTCACGTCTACTCGGTGTAAAAATGTTGGACACCTGCATCAGTGTCGAGAATATCTTGTACGCGATCAAGGTCGCCACTGGAGTTCCTGGTACGAGGGTATAACTATTAATGTGTCAGATAGTATCTGGATTGGATAAGCATAGTAATTGCTATCCATCTGCCAACAGTATAACGTGGGCTCTGTTCTTTACTTTTCCAGCCGTTCATTAATTTTAGCATTGCAGAGACCTTAATTTAAGAAAGCGCCTTGTATATACCTTCAACTGTAAATTGCGGTATTGATCCTAATTTACAAATGGTCTGTCGACCTAACAGCGGGAACGGGGCTGTTTTAGATATAATAAGGGTGCCTGTTAAAAGTTTATCCTCCATCTTCACGAAGGGTAGTGTGTAGACCATCGTAATTCCAGCTATTTCAGTGTTCTTAACAGTTGTATCACACACGGGGATGTCCGTGCACCGGGATACAGAGGCCAGGGAGGCACCGGTATCAATCAGACATTCTAAATAACTATTCCCTATTCTTACAGTGGTCATGGGTTCTTCTTTCATGTTTTTGGGCAATCTGATCACCATCACCTGTACCGGTTTTCTACACGGTACCTGTAAGTTGACCGATTGGCGAAACTGATTGAAAAGGAGTTGTGTCTATATCAGGAGCTGCATCCAGCTCGGGGATTTACTCCAATGACCCAATTTCCCAGGATTCCTGCAGTTACCATGGGACATATCCCGGTGTGGCAACTTTCCTCTGTCCCTTCATATTCCACGGCCGGCTCCTCCCCTTTGGGAGAAACCTCCAATTTCCTGATGGAATTGCCCTGCCATTTGTAGTTTATGTTTTACTCTGAGAGGCGAATAATCGTCTTTCCATGTTCATTAAAGCGGTGACCACCTCTTCCCAGTCCTCCTTTTGCCAGTTTAAATTCGCTAATTTATATGTTTCCGCCTGTTGCTGAATCATGCAGTACAGTAAAGTCTGAATGGCTAGTGGCCCATTCTCTGCCAGAGGTATTCCAACATGCTCTTCCCTCTCACTTCCATAACGAGCTGTAAAGTCTGAATGGCTAGTAGCCCATTCTCTGCCAGAGGTATTCCAACATACTCTTCCCTCTTACTTCCATAACGAGCTGTAAAGTCTGAATGGCTAGTGGCCCATTCTCTGCCAGAGGTATTCCAACATACTCTTCCCTCTTACTTCCATAAAGAGCTGTAAAGTCTGAATGGCTAGTGGCCCATTCTCTGCCAGAGGTATTCCAACATACTCTTCCCTCTTACTTCCATAACGAGCTGTAAAGTCTGGGATGGGTCCGTCCACTCCGCCCACCCTTTTTTACACAAGCAGCAGTTTGCTTCCCCGAAATTGCTGTGTTTTCGTTCACTTGGCATTATCGCTTCTTTATCCCAGTTTTTCAGCTAGTGGTCCAGAGACTCATTTCCATTATCTACAGCTCGTCATATTTTCTTCAGTCTCTGTTTTCGCCATGTGATAACCTAAACCCCTCTTTCAGGAAGATACAGGAGGTCCCATATGCACATTCTAATGGAATTTGCACATCCCCGGGCAAGGGCGAATTAGTAGTCTCATCTGCACAAGCCAATTATAGAACGCATTGCTTTTCTCTGACGGGCCCGGGGCTTCCGCTACCATAGCTCCTGCCTTTGCAGCTGTCCATGGTTTTAGCTCGGGAACATCGCAAAATATGATGCGCGGGGCCTGCAATATCTCTACTCCCAGTTCTTCTTCTGCTTCCAATACTCTCTATTTCTTTCTTCCTGCATTTTCTGTGCCTGCCTTTTCCGGTGTTTCTTTTGAGTCGTCACTAGTACTAATTACAGTTCCTTCAGCTCCCTCAGCTTCAGCCCCTTTTTCCAAGGACCTTTCTCTCGTTAAGGTGATGTCAGCTCCCCTGGGGGTGTGAGGCGTCTCAGATTCCGGTATAAGGGAGTTGTATGGAGGAGGTGCTGGTCGTTCCAAGGTAGCCGTAATCATTATTACGTCGTCAGTGGGGCACTGGCCGGTTGCAGGAGTTGGAAATAAATTCCCATGTTAGGTTTCGTTTCCGCCCCAGGCATTGCTGTTTCAGATTTCTTACACTCCTTTTTCATTTGAGGCTGGCGTCTTTTAGCCACCTCCTTTCATCGTTGAAAGCATCTTAACGTATAATCAACATCCCTTTTCAGTCGCCATCCCTATTTCCAATGGTGTCTTCCCAGTACCATTCGTCTGAAATTAAAACTTCCGTCAAACGGCCAATCCCCATGTGACAACTCATACAAATCACTACTAAAGGTTACTGCATAGCGATAATCTGCCGTTTCTATGATGATCATATCCGCCGGGGCTCTAGGCTGGACTAGGGGATCATTCTTATTCTTTTTGGCGGACTTTTTTCCCACCTACAATTGAGTATTCAAGCTTTCGTGTTACCTCCGAAGCTCTTCGGTTTATTGGCAGGATAAGCGCTTCCAGATCGACAGCTGCCACTTCCCATTTTTATGTTCAGGATTTTAATCTTAGTTAAGGCTTCACAAAGTTTCTTTGTACACACTATCTACACAATGAGCTTTTACTGAATTTCAATCTACGAACCTTGAAGTCTCCTCTTACTTTTTCCCCGTAGATACGCTTTTTTTCTACTCTTTTTCCCCTCGTCTCATTGTTTACTGTTATCAGGCCTCACGATACACTCCAGACGCATCCTACCTTTAGTTCCTGGAGACTCGATATTGTCTCGATTTGAATTCCTGGCACTGCAATGATTATCCAAGGTTACACCTGACTTTCAACAGGAGTCTTAACCCTTATATACTGTTCTGATCAATTTTGACCCGTTTTGACATTCGAAAGCAGTAAAAGCTACTAGAACTTTGAAACATAAATTAAGGATTTATCACCCATGTATTAATACCAGATAGGCTATTTATACATTCTAAATAGATTTGTAGTTCAAAATTCGGTATCGACACTTATTATGAGGGGATTTTTGGGCGGGTCAAAATTGACCAGGACCATCGGGTGAAAGTATAGAATATGAACCGGTTTCCTTGGTTAAATCTAACTGGCTCCTGACTTGTTAAGTATTTCAGCATACTCTAGTTTTAGGCATGTCTATCACAAGGGCCTTTGATGCTGAATTCTGGTTTCTGGTGGCAGCACCTTTTGCAGATGTTCTCGGTGGTAGGGAGAGCTTTACCTCTGATGGACTGGCGGTATCAAAAACTTTTCCTTGGCTAATCCATTCAAAGGCATTGGTGTTTCTACCCCAAACCATGATGAAACCGATCAAGAAGACATGGAGAATCTCCACAAACTTGCATATACAGTCGATAGATGCTGGTACAGCTTTCCAGGACACTGCCAACAAATTCTGATACTCAAAGACTCTACACTAAGGATCCCAGTCAATTTTGGGGAAATTGAGAGTCACACACCACTCTGGTGCTTTCACAAGTTTCCAAAACCTGACACCATTTCTGATCCGCTTTCACCTGTCAGCATTTCAAAAACCTTTGGGAGTTGAAGCACAGAGCGTTTTCAGGATCCCCTTTATCAACTGTCCGTTACATCTTGAAACATGCTCAGTGAGAAGGACATATCCATGTACAGGGTTACGGTTGCATAGCTCTCTGACCTTGAAGTTTTGCGTTTGTACTAGTATATACGGCCGGCGCATTGCACAGTGTTCGGAGTTTTATATGTCTGAGTCCTGGTAGTGAAGGTTATGATATTGTAAACTTCTTTCTCTCTGAGGTCCACTACTGACTGTTCTTGTACAGCTCGTATATACCTCCACTTCCTCAACATGCTGAGTGGCAGCAGTGTTTGATCCTTCAATACAGTGCCGGAGTTTTACCAGGCAGATTCCATGTAGTCTAGAACTGTTTTCTACAGGTCTGTGTTCTTCCATTGCTGCAGGTGATTAGTGTACTCAGCGGGCTGAGTATGGTCTGTGTGGGCTGTGTCTTCACAGTGCAGCGTGGGGATGTTCATGTCTTTCTCTGCACAGCAAATGGATGGTGCCTAAAACCTGTGGTTCCACAGAGCAGTGCGGAGTTTTTCTGGGATTCATGCTCCTCCATTTTGGTGCTCTGCTATGTCACCTCATTGGGTTTCTCATTGCAGGGATTGTCCAGGTCTCTGAGCACACAGGACAAGGCCAGTTAAGGGTCCGTATAAAATAAGAATCTTTCCCTTCCAGTACTGTTTCGCCTGTAGCAGTTTCTTCCCCCAAGATATCAGACTCCTCAATACCCGAATCCTGGTCATCTTACCCTATTTTCCTGTGTTTTATTTATTTTAATCCCTGGACTGTTTTTGTGCACTTCACACAGTCTTGTGTAGGTCTGTAGTCTAGTGTAGCTTTCTCTGTGTTTTTTTTTTTACGTAGTTAAGTTTAGTTTTTTGTACTGTGTCATGTACCTCCATGGTCCTGATAAACTTTGTCTCATTTTTACTATGTACTGCAACAGCAGTTATGGTCGAAATGACAATAAAAGTGCCTTGACTTGACTGGACTTGAGCTGTTGTAAGCACCTGTCTCTTTCCAGCACGCTGCCAGCAGTTGTAAAGGTTTGCGCCCCTACAATACGGAACTATCTGTCGTCAATGCCTCTGCCAGGTACCGGTAGTAGTGAAGGCCATCATTCTTACAGAACAGTGTCGGCTGTTCTAAATATTTTTGGATTTGCAGTATGTGGCCAGCTATTGATCTGTCTATGTTCTTACAGTATGGTGCCGACTATTGCAAGAGATGTACCCTTAGTCCGGTGCAAGCGCTTGAGAAAGTCTGTCTCTTTACAGTACTGGGCTTGGTGTTATAAATGCCTGTGCCCTTACAGTTGAGTGCTGGTGATGTTTATATGTTAGAGATACAGTACAGAACTGGGATTGTACATCTTTGAGTCCTCAGTGTTATGTTTTGATAAATCTCTGTCCTTGTCATAGAGTCATGTACTGCCCTCCGCGTTTACTGTCCAGTGCTCTCAATGGCTTTGGAATACAGTGCCACTGCTTTTACGGAAGTGTGTCCTGATTATACACACTCACCATGTGCAGCAGTCCCACTTTTCCGTTCCCCATCCTCCTCCCACAACTCGGCTGGATAATTGCTCGAAGGATCTGTCCAGTTGTTCTCTGAACACATTTCAGAGATCTCCAGTTCCTCCCGCCACAACTACAAGCGGTGTCCCAGATGAGAACCACAGTCAGTGTAGCAATAAGAATATCGTTAGGTGCTCTTGAGGCCTTTGACATCTGGGCCTCAAATCACTGACCAATAAATAGTACTGAGGCTGTCCTCTCAGCTCAATGTATGTATGCGGAACATGATGAGTATGTAAACTGCATGTGATCTGGGACCCGCAAAGGACTGAATACCCCAAGATACCTCTCCCTTAATGCCCTTTGCACAACATCTTATCCTTATTATCAACACTTCTGAAAATATCAACATGCCCCATTCTTGATCACTCTCTCTATCTGTTTCTGATTCACTGAACCTCCCTCTCTCTCTCTTTCTGTCAAGGTCCGGTCCGTGATGTCCGTGTTCCAGTTTAAAGTCCGGTCCGTCAAATCCGGACTCCGGGTTTTCCATCTGTCCCTTATTTCAGTTGGGCTTAATCATAGGCACCTGATGCTCATCTAGTACATGAGAATAAATGTGGCCCTGGGTTCGAGTGTGGAGGCTGGTTGGTCTCGTCAGTTACCCGTCCTCGCCTCCGTGGGGTAAGTCAGGCCGTCTTTGCCCTTACCCTCCGGTTGGATCCGTCCCATTCTGTCCTTGCCTGCCCTGGGTAAGGCAGGCCGTATTTGCCGTAACCGAGATGCTGGACTGTTCCATTCTCTTCCCCTTCTTTCTGTCGCCCTTGGCTGGAGCCTCGTCTGTTTCCCTTCGCCTGGAGCCTCGCCTGCTACCGATCGCCTGAAGCCCCTCCTGCGTCCTCGCCAATTTTCTCTGTCAAGTACTACCACCGGAGCAAGACCGGAGTCTTGCTGTGTCCAAATAAGAAACCGACTTTCGTTGTTTTGATCTGTCTCTGTGTCCTCGCCTTCGCTAGGTAGGTCCGGATCTTTGCTGCTACCTAGTGTTGGGAACTGTTTCGTCGTGTTCAGCCTTCAGTGTATGAGTCCCGGCCCTACGTCCTGTTTCCAAGGAGGGGTCCCGGCTCGGTGTGCTGTGTTTCTGTCTACAAAGACCAAGGCTTTGTGTTCCAGTCTCCCAAGTCCAAGTCTGAGCTTCATGTCCTCGCCCAGCCGAGGAATATCGCGTCCTGCCCCCATGCCAAGTCTTGTTGCTTTGCCATGTCTTTTCTTCGACTAGATCTGGAGTCCGAGCCCGATTTAAGACCCAGGTTCAGAGTCCCTGTCCAGTCTCTGGCTCGGAGTCCTTGTCCAGGTCCCGCTTTCCTAGTCTAATCCTAGCCCAGGCGCTGTATCCTAGTCTCGCCCAGGGCCTGTGTCTTATCCAGCGTCGTTTCCTCCCCACTTCTCTTGCTTTCTGACACACCTAGTCCTTCAGTGTCTGTGTCTTGCATTTGAGTCCGCTCTCAACGCCCACCTAATGACACTTTCTCGCGCTCTCCCTCTTTCTCTTTCCTACTGCTACAAGTGAAAGGAATTATATCTTGCCGTTATCTGCAAAACAGTAGCATTTCGGAGAGAATGAGAATATACAGGATGAGAAAGAGGAGTGAAAGAGGCTGCATGAAAGGACAGCTTATGACGGGAGCAGGAGTGGTTGAAACAACAAAACATATTTTGCACGGTCACGCAGATTTGTCAGAACCGGGAAGCAGGGATAACAGTTCGCCTCAGGCTTCAATGTAATCTGGGCGGGAAGCGAGGTGTAAAGGGGATTTCTATGAAAAAGCGTACACGTTGGACACTTCGGGCTCTGATCTTGTTTCTCTTGTTTTGTACGTCGAACATTTGCAAATTTTCTCGCGTTTGTTTTCCAAACCTGTTTCCATTTACACACGTGGGGTAGAGAAGGCTGCTGCACTCTAATGCTTTACAGAATTTATTTCTTACGTTTCATGAGTTTTAACATCCGATTCAGTGCGTATTTCACAGCATTCTTGAGTTCCTCTCGGAATTTGCTCTGAGTCAGGGCGTAAATACACGTGTTGTTGCAGGAACTGAGAACCTGCAGCATTCCCGATGTCTTTTGAGTGATATAACGGGGATCCGTGACAGAATAATAAGCAACAATCAATGAAATCCGTTGATAGATATAAAATACCACCTGTGTTATCCATAACAATATGAAGCTACCAGTTATTCCGAATAGTAAAATGATGGATTTCCGTCGGTTCCCCATCTCCCGGTCCCTGTCATTCTCTCCACACTTTTGTCCCCGGAGCCCCCTGCGGGTTCGACTGGCTGCTAGAATCCGCCTGACAGTCAGAATATTGAAAAGCAAAATCAGAAAAAAATGGGACACAAGGGGTTAAAATGCGGTGGAATAACGCATATGCTGTCCATGAGGGAGAGTTTCTATAGCTCGGTGTGAGAACACAATACCAGGAAACACCATCAATTATTAACAAAGGCTCGTATATGAAGCCCCAGGGGACACTCTTCAAACAGGCCAGCACACTCACTGTCCAGATAACCACAGCCGCCGTTCTCTCGGTGCAATATTTTGCTTTCAGCTTCTCACAGCAAATAGCCACAAATCGATCGAAGGTGAAAGCAACAGTCAGCCAGACAGAGGTCGCAGTGCTCGCAAAAATCAACCATCCACGAAGACTGCATAAAGGAGTGATGTCCAAGAATGTTCTGGGAAAATAAAAACGGGCAGTCCTGGTCAGCAGCGGATCCGAGAAAACAACCAGGAAATCGGCCTCTGCCATTCCCATCAGGTAGCGAGTGACACATTCGGAGAGTCCGCACTTTCTCCGTGAGAAGATCACAATCGCCACCAAATTAGCTGTGAGAGAGATAGAGAGGGGGCAGCAAGTTGAGAAAATCTGACCACAAACGAGTAAAGCAGTTTGAGGGGATCCCGTAATACTTCATCAGTCAGCGGTGGGAGGATCGAGAGAGAGCGCAGAGATGGCCAGACAGAGGAGCTTCTGCGGTGAAATATATTTAATCTGGTCTGAATACCGATTCTTTACTGATGACCGAATTCTGAAGTAGCAGCTGAAAGTTAAATTGCGTAACTAACTCCGCAGAGTCAATTTTGGTTTGAACATTTTCTACCGGGGCCTTTCACGTCTCGAATGCATGAAATGAATAAATCTGGACGCCGATGGCGGGCTTCTTCTATTACACAATCATCAACGACCATGGTGCTGGTGCTGCCTGTTAGCGACAAAACAGCCGCAGGTCGGAACAGAAACAGGAAATACTGCAAACGCTCATGCAGACAAAACAAAATACGTGGAAAAACAGGTAAAGTGTCTCTTCTCAGAAATGTTTACAAAGCGGACCTTAACATATTTGTAAACTGGTTTCTCCTTCCATAACTGTTGAGTGGGTCTTACTGCTTCCAGCATCTCGACTTGTTCCCCCCTCCCCCCATTATTTGCTACCTCACTGTCTTTACAACATAACGTTGACTGATTCCAAAAAATACAGTGCCGTCCAACTCAACCTGGCAGACAGAAATTACGCTTCGCACTGAAAGCCGAGGAGTGGAATTTAACCTCCAGCAACAACCTCGGTGCCACAGACTGTAATAGTTTCAGATGTCCATATAATAGAACACATTTCACATATTGATAACTAAAAAACTGCTATGCTTTGTGAGGTTGGTTAAGGACTACATCTGCAGCCATAATTCCCTCTAGGATCGACAGGAAGCTCAGAGACCTCGGCCTTCACCCCGCCTAGTGTAGCTGGACACCAAGCTTCCTGACAGATCGGCAGGTGGTAAGAGTGCGCTCCCTCACCTGCGACCCTCTGACCCTGTACACAGGTGTCCCTCAGGGCTTTGTTCTAAGCCATCTCCTTTACTCTCTGTATACCTATGGCTGTGACCCACCCACAACTGCAATCTGCTAACTAAATTTGCTGAATACACTACACTGATTGGCCTAATATCAATAAGTAGTCAGCCCCCAGAGAAGAAGTCAGCACCCTGACGCAGTGGTGTCAAGGAAACAACCTCTCCCTCAAAGTCGTAAAACAAAGTGGAAACTATTACATCTGCAACTATTACAGTTGTAGACTACAGGGGGAATGGAAACAAGCTTACACGTATTGACTTTAATGGATCTGGGATTCAGGGGGTGAAAAGCTTTAAGTTCTTCGGTATAAACATCACCGAAGATTTCATGCAGCGGCAACCATCCGGGAAACGTTACAGCAGAATAAAAGCCAGGAGAAACAGTCTCCGGGACAGCTTTTTCCACCCGGCCATTAGCCTTCTGAATTCATACTGACGAAACTACATTTCTATGTTATATTGACTATCCTGTTATAAATAAAATATAAATTACCATAATTGCACGTTGCACATTTAGACGGAGACGTAACGTGAAGATTTTTACACCTCGTGTACATGAAAGAAGTATTAATGCCAAATTAATTCAATTCAATTGAAGATGCCGGTTCTGTTAATTGGCTCGGCAACGTCTGTATTGTGTTCCGCAACAACCTTTCACATTCAGTCGCAGCGCACACATGTATTAAAAAAATCCTCTTGCTTTATGTTACAACGTGGAGTCCTCAGCTTTGCTACTAGTCGATGATTTGATTGGTACACCTCACTCCGACAGCCGTACACATATAAATGCAGACAATCAATAAGTATAATCTCGGTGGGCTATATACATACTAATGCAGTGCAGCTGCTATTAGTCCAAAAGCACAGAGACCCGAAGGCAAACATCTGGAAGAACACTTCCTGACCCGTTGATTTTTACAGATGTTGGTGTGTTCACTCAATTCCTACAGTAGATTGTTTTAAGATACAGATCCCAGAATCCACAGTTCCCGTGTTTCCAGTCCATTCCTGAAAGGCGGGATACTGGTCTGTACATCGGACTGTAAAACGAGCGACAGAAACAATCACATCTTTGGAATTAAACTTCTTTTATTAACAATTGTAAATGACACTGCGGCTTACCTGGAATTCCAAATATTGAAACAAAAGGATGGTAAACCTCTTCTATCCGTAAGAAGACTGGATACCCCATTTCAGTGAGAATCCGTGACTTCTTTTGCTCCTGATTTCACAGATCAAGCAGACACTCTGAGCTGAGGCATTACAAACGACCCTGATTTATACAGGGATCAGTCTCCCGAGATACGGCTATAACATTGACTAACTTTCTTCGTACAGTGACTTGAACAAACACTTTAGTTCAACTCCATTGATTCTCATGTAAATACTTGTCCGATTAAAGCCAATTACATCAAAAACCTTGCGCATTGCCTCAGCAGTGACACACCTGATGGAAATAATGCCGGAGATCCAGTAACAAAGGCTGAGCTTCATCACGGAGCGACCACATTTACAGGTATCATGTTTTTGTTGGCTAATTATTCATTTTCAAAAGGAGTTCACCGGCCCTTAGCTACTGGCCGTGCGCTTTCCCCTTTCGAACTCTATCTATCCTTCAGTCCTTCAACTCTATCCTCGCTGCGTACACACACACACACACACACACACACACACACACACACACACACACACACACACACACACACACACACACACACACACACACACACACACACACACACACAGAAAAAGTTCAATCAAAGGACAGTTTTTTTTTTCTATTGCAGCACAAGCTACCAAATAACCGCTCCTCTCTCACACGCAAGTTTTGTAACAGAGAACACAGACACGGACAATTAATCAGTTCAGCAGTCACAGGCAGCAGAGACTTTCAGCCCCTCACTAAGCCCAAGTCCCAGGTACACATTCCTAATACAACTGTTATACGAAACGGCAATCTTTCCGTTGTGTTCTGTACCACGGCGCTCTGCAAATTACCACCATGGGGGATGGTAGGGCAGAAGCAACAGGGTTAGAAGAGTCAGTGCAGGAAAGCCAAGCAGATTGGACAATTGGGAACTAATTGTTGGTGGAATTTAAGAGAGGTACGATAAGAACATGGGATTGAGTGGATTGAGAATTAGTCAGCATGTTAAAGGCAGATAGAGGAAATCCCGCAAACTATCAGAGTCCTCAATACCCAGAGCCTGGACTGACACCTTACTGCCCTATTGTCCTGTTTATTATTTATTGTAATGCCTGCACTGTTTTGTGCATTTTATGCAGTCCTGAGTAGGTCGGTAGTCCAGTGTAGCATTTTTTCTGTGTTGTTTTTTTTTAAGGTAGTTCAGTCTAGTTTTTGTGCTGTGTCATGTAACACCATGGTCCTGAAAAAAATCGTTGTCTCATTTTTGCTACGTACTGTACCAGCAGTTATTGTCGAAATGACAATAAAACGTGACTTGACTTGACTTGACTAAATGGGAAGAGGTGACCAGGGATTGATCCGAGACCCCAGCTGTTCACAGCCTTCACCAAGTTTATTATATCCATGTCTGCTGCGGTTGCAGAGATGGGCAGCAGTGTCAGTAGTGAGAAGCGTGCAGAGAGTATCTGGGAATATAGACAGAAGTGTTTCACTGAGGGTGTGGAAGATAGACAGAAGGTGGAGAATTGTGAGGACAGCCACTCTCTGAGCAACAAACTAGAAAAGTATTTTTTACATGGCGGTATAGTTAAATGTGCAGAGGAAACTGGGCCTTTGTGAAAAAACTGCTGAGAGTTAACTTCCAGGTACAGCAGGTAATTAGGAAGGCAAACTTTAATTTGTCCTGAGGAGAACTGGAGAATCTGTAGAGTTGCCTTAAGAGGAGGTGTCTTCAAGAGTTCTGGTGAGAATGAACCTTGAATATTACTTCCAGGTCCAGTCACGCTTTCTCAATGAAGATATCCCTGCAGCCGAGAGAGTGTAGGGATTCCCCACACTGACTGGAATGGTTCTAGGGATGGCAGGCTAGCTGTGTGAGGGGCGAGTGAGGAGCTGGACATATATTTCCTGGAAATGTGAGGAGAATTGATGGACCCATTCAGATAATTAAGACCGATTTCAGGGAGGATGTTTCCCCTGAATGGGAATTCTATTGCTAAGGGTCACAGACTCGGACTGACGGAACGGATATTCAGGATGCAGTGGTAAAGATTTTTTTTTTTCATCAGAGAACAGTGAATCTTTTCTCCAGTGTAGGACAGGAAAACTACGTTTTGTCTGAAAGCAATGCAAGTTTATGCAACACCTCCCAACAGATCTACACCATATGGTCCTCCGGAAACTCCTCTTTATATAGCTCCTCTAACCCTTTCCAAACCCTCGACATCCTTCCGATAATGAGGCTACTGAAACTAAATGCAATTCTCCAGATGCAATCTAATCAGAGTTTTATAAAGATGCAACATTCTACCCGATCCTTGCACTGAAACCCTTCTCTAATATAAGAAAGAACACGCCTTTACCACCGTATTGACTTTTGTGCTCAATCTCACAGAGCTCAGGTCTGCAACACAAGACCTCACCGTACATCAGCTGTTAATGATCCTGCCTTGAACTTTGTACTTTCCCCTGTCATTTCAACCTCCAAAATGATGAACTTCACACTTGTCCCATTAAACTCTATCTGCCATTTCTAAGCCAATTCTTTCTTACATAAATGTTGTGCCGCGGGTGCTGAGCACAATTCGACTCATTAAAGTACTCGATTTCTGTAGAAAGGTGGTGCTAACGCTACCAAAAAAGAAAAAGAAAACTGATCTTAAACCTTGGAGCAGACATGAGAGGCTGAATTATAGCATAAGGCACAGGAGCAGGAGTAGGTGACAGTGACAGATAATAAGAGCAAATATTGTTCAGCATCTTTTCAAACAGATCTTTCACCCAGCCCTGATGAACATTGCCGGGCTCATCAGAGCAACGTGGGCGGGACCAGCAGAGACTCCGCCCATCTTTTCCCATCGTCTCTGACGACAGCTGTGCTGCTGGAGGACTGGAAGGCTGCTGATAGGCTGTTTGCAAAGAGACAGATACAAACGGAGTTATTACAGGCAAGTGTTCTTCAGAGCCGCGGTGGCGGAGGGATGTGAAATTACTGGAAGAATGCTGATGGAAACTGGGAATCATCATAATATTGTTACTCAGTACAGTCATCTCCTATCTGAGATGGGAAGGTTGGAATTTGTTTGATTATTTGTCCGGAGAGTTGATGGAGAATGTGTTATTTACACCCAGTAAGTGTGAGGTGCTGCAGTTTGACAAGGTCCCGAACAGCACTGTTGTACTGAGTGATCAGGGGGTCAAAGATGTAAGACAGGTGGATGGAATATAAACGATTCTATGACTCATTTCTATTCAAGAAGTCAGGACACAAATAGAGTTTAATAAAAACAGACTAGATTTTATCCAGTTGCCTTACAAAAATCGAAACAACATATTGGTGATTCTTCTCTGCACTCTTTACGCAGTCTCCACATCCTTCCAATGATGCGGCAAACAAAAGTGCACACAATGTTCCCTGTGCCCTGGTCAAGGGTTTGTATACCTTTAACAAGTCATCCCATGGTTTGTATCCGATGTCCCGGCTGTGGAAAGTAACTGTACTGCAATCGATCGCCGTTTACTTCCTTTCATTCCCGCTCTCAGGATGTTTTGGATTTACAAAATGAACCCCACACTGTATCACACACTGATAGGTGCATTATGAACCCCATATTTTTACACTGCATCATAGACGCTCAGTTACAGAATGAACCTTACACTCCCATACTGTATCATACACTGATAGGCCGCTAATAAACCCACAGTCCCACACGGATTCTTGACTGACAGGTCGCTAAAAAAAACCATAGTCCCACACGGATTCATAGACTGACAGGCCCCTAATAAACCCCACAGTCTCACAGTGTATCAGGTACTGATAAGTAGAGAAGGAACCCACAGTCCGACACAGTACCAGAGACTGACTGGTCCAGAATGAAACCCACATTCTCACTCTGTACCAGAGTCTGACAGGTACAGAAAGAACCACACACTCCCATACTGAATCACAACCACAAATCTTCTGAGGCGTCACAGACCTATGTCTGCTGGAAGACCCTGGCGTGGGACTTGTCCAAGATGTTCTTCAGTTATTCTGGTAGATGAGTGCCATTGTGTGCACTTCCATTATCGGAGCCAAAGACGTCCATGTAGAGACATAAACAAAAGCTTTTCAGAAGTATCTTGACCAAGTGACAACGTGAGACAAACCATTCTCAAAATGAGGACCCTCCGATTGGAGCTAATTGAACATTTGTTTCAACAACAGCACAAAAAAAATACGCATAATCCCTGAGCCTATCAAAATAAATCTTAACATAAACAGCAAGCACGAGGAAATCGCTTTTCAAAGCAGTCGCACAAGAAAATCAAAAGGAACACTTAAACCAATAATAACTGATGTTAAGCAACAATTAACCAATTCAGGAGATCTAAACACCTTAGAGCCCAATGCAATAATGTTCTGCACAGGCCTGATAAAGGGGCCCCATTTGCTATAGCTTGCTCCTGGTGGCCCAGAAGACCTGAAAACTGGAGATCTACGGATGACCCTGGCGAATTGGGGAACTTGTGAAGGAGGCATGGAGAAGTCCAGAGGTAGGGAGACGTGGGATCCAGAGAGACTGAGAGACCGGGGATCATTTTTAGATCACGAAAACTCGGGCGGGGCTGAGAGGAAGGCCTGGGAGCCCTGAAGGTGGGGAGAACTTTGGAAAAAAAAAGCCTAAACACATTGAATAAGCCTTGGAAACGTTCGGTGAACAAAACCCTGGAACACAGAGAAAAGTCCTTAGGAAACCTTGAAATCATGAAAATTGAAACCTAGAGAAGGATCCTTTTGAAATTTTGATCAGTGTTTTATCCTTTACAATTTTTTCCAGAGGCAAATAAGATACACCATACTCTCAATTTTACATATCAAGAAAGCATAGACAAGTTTCCTTCATTGTTAAGCTAGCTGATTCTCTGTAGATCTGTTTAATCTTCTACTTGAAAGTTCAACTTTCTCAGTCTGTACCATGACTTTTATCAACAGGTTAAAATACTCTTGATAGGCTTACCTTACTTCCACACTCCAGCCAGGAATCAGCTTTTGCGGTAAGGGTCCTCCAGAATTTACACTATTGACTTGAATGATGATAATCTGTTGAATCAATTG
This sequence comes from Hemitrygon akajei, assembly GCF_048418815.1. Classification (NCBI taxonomy): domain Eukaryota; kingdom Metazoa; phylum Chordata; class Chondrichthyes; order Myliobatiformes; family Dasyatidae; genus Hemitrygon; species Hemitrygon akajei. The sequence continues at coordinate 2,313,250 of NW_027331981.1, read as the reverse complement.
ATAAGCTTGCTTGAAGCATTCAATTGTTATGCAGATCTGAGTCACTGGACCACAATGCTAGGAACCTGGGTACTTGTGACTTGAAAAGCTTGGAATGGATCCCGAAGGAACTCAATATAGACTTGAAAGCTCAGAATATAGACTCGAGACTATCCGAATGTAGAGTCTGGGTAAATAATGAGAATGGAGGCACCATCTCCTCAGGCCACCAATGTCAAAACATCACTGTTCAAACTTGGCAGGTTCCACAACTTGCCAAGATCTTTCTGTCACGCTGGAGACAGAAACAAGAGACCATACATTGGAATTCCAGCGGAACATTGTTACCTCGACAAATCACTCCAACCAATCAATCAAACACGAGGAAATCTGCAGATGCTGGAAATTCAAGCAACACACACAAAATATTGGTGGAACACAGCAGGCCAGGCAGCATCTATAAGGAGAAGCACTGTCGACGTTTCGATCCGAGACCCTTCGTCAGGTCTAAGTGAAAGGAACGATAGTAAGAGATATGAAATTAGGAGGGGGAGGGAAAAAGGCGAAATGATAGGAGATGACCGGTGGGGGTGGGGTGAAGCTGACAGCCAGAAAGGTGATTGGCAAAAGGGATACAGAGCTGGAGAAGGGAAAGGATCATGTTGACGGGAGGCCTAGGGAGAAAGAAAGGGGGAGGGGAGCACCAGTGGGAGATGGAGAACAGGCAGAGTGGTGGGCAGAAAGAAAGAGAGAAAAAAAGGAGGGAGGAAAACATTAAATAAGTCAGTGATGGGGTATATCAGGGATATATCAGGGATGCCCCTCTTTACCTTCTTACGGAGGGGTCATTAATGAGGGACAATAACAAGCCGACATGACGCTTCGCGAGGGAAGTTCTTCCATTCCATCTTGCCAAGGACCCGATAGTTTCATTGCTTTCTGTATAATAACCACTCTTCAAAGTGTGCTAATCCGTGTCCTTCAATACGCCCCTTCAGAGTGGCTCCATAACAAATATCTATCTGATAATCAAATGAATTATATCTCCAGTATTGCTTCGCTCAGTGTTTGTTTTCTCCGAACACGTGATGAGCACATCATAAAATTGTGTTGACCTTTCGATTTCGTTAATGTTCCTAAATACAGTACCTTGTACTTCCCGCATTGCTTACTCACTCAATTGCCTTGCTAAAGCATATGGTAATAAAACTATCGCGTACACACCAGGTTTTCATTGTGAGTCACGCTCGCGCTTTGCTGGTACCTGAGAGGAAATATGTCAGTTACTCAAAAGATACCTTCAACGAAGAAGAGACGTTATGTTAAAGTTGTACAAGACGTTGGCGAGGCCTAATTTGGAGTATGTTGTGCAGTTTTGGTCACCTACAGGAAATAAGTAAATCAGGTTGAAAATGTACTGAGAGACTTTAAAAGGATATTACGATCTGCAGGACCTGACTTCTCGGGATAGATTGAATAGGTTACGAATTGATTATTTACAATGAGAGGACATTTCAAGGAGGCATACAAAATAATGAGCGGCATAGATGGGGTGAATGGAATTAGATTTTTTTTTGTCCCACTGATATTAGGTGGAACTACAACCAGACGTCATGAATTAATGAGCAAGTCATGAACAGGAAGATAGCGCAGACGAATGAGTGGCTGATGACTTGATGCAGGGGGGAGAGTTTCAAATGTTTGGTTCATTGGAACCTTTTCTGAGAAAGGGGTGACCTGCACAAGTGCGACGGTTTGCACCTGAACAGAAGGGGAACCAATATTCTAGGAGGGCGATGTAATAATGATATTGGGGATGGTTTAATCTCGATTTGCAGGATGTTGAGAATCGAAGTGAAGAGGCAGAAGATAGGGCGTTTGGTGCACAAGTACAGTCAGCTTCTGGGGAGCTTGTCAGATGATAGGACAAAGATGCACTCCACCAGTGGTTTGAGATGAGTCTATTTTAATGCAAGCAGTAATATAAACAAGGAGGATGAACTTAGTGTGGATAAACATGTGGAACTATGACGTTTTGGCCATCACGGAGACTTGGCTGTCTTATGGGCAGAAATGGCTGCTGATGTGCCTGAATACAGATTTTCCAGAAAGTACAGGGAGGGAGGGGAAAGAGGTGGCGTCGTGACATTGGTAATCAGGCTGCTGAAATGGAGAAAGACATGGAGAGATTGTCTGCTGAGTCAGTTTCGGTGACGTCAGAAACAGAAAGCTGTCAATAACTACTTGTTTTTTTCATAGACCGCGAATTGTAACACAGCCATCGAGGAGCAGCTAGGGAGGCATATTCTGGATCGGTGCAGTAATAATGCGGTTGTTGCGTTGGGTGACTTTAACTTTCCAGATATTGACTGGCATCTCCTTAGAACAATCTGATTTGGGAGAGTCAGCATGGCTTTGTCAGGGGCAGGTCGGGCCTTATGAGCCTGATTGAATTCTTTGAGAATGTAACAGAACACACTGATGAAGGTAGTGCAGTGGATGCAGTGTATATGGCTTTCTCATGCAAGGGTCGGTGAACATGGTTCGTATTCTGCATGGAGTTCGGTGAACAGTGGTGTTCCTCAGGGATCTCCCTCCTCTTTGTGATGTTTTATATAAATGTTCCGGATGAGAATGGTGGATGGTACATAATCTGAGCGTGGTGGATAGTCAGGGGGGTTGCAGTGGTTACAGCAGGACTTCGATAGGAAGCGCAACTGAGCTCAGAAATGGCAGGAGGAGTCAATCGGTCCTGTCACTGACAACCCAAATGGAGAGATTATTCTCTCAAACGGCTAACACGAGGGAGCATAGTTATAAGGTGCTCGGACGTGGGTACAGAAGGGATGTCAGAGATAGGTTTTTCACAAAGAGTGCTGGGTGCGTGGTATGCACTACCGACGACTCAGGTAGAGGCTGATACACTAAGGATTTTCAGAGACTCTTAGATAGGTGCATGAAGTTTAGCAAAATAGAAAACTTCGTGGGATGGAAATTCAAGGCAGTTTATGGAGTACATTGGTCGGCACAACATTGTGGGCCGAAAAGCCTATATTGTGCTGTAATTTCCATGTTCTATATTCTATGCCCTTTCATTTCAACAGTTTGGGTCCTTCCTGACATTATTGTGAATATAATAACAAAAGTTCATGTTAAAAGTGCCGATCGCCCACTGACAGTATGGTCAGTCGTTGGGGCCGTTGTCCATAAGTGTTTCTCCTGCGAACTGTAGACGTGCTAAAGTCAAGTTCATGACAATACCTTTCAGTACGGTTCTGTTCGCGGTATGAGTAGAAAAGCTGGTCTGAAATCGATTGCAATATGATTGATGGCTATGGGTTTTGTTGTTTTAAGCTTGACATTTTGAAGCTTTTATTTTCTTGCATGGGCGCAAGAATCGAGCATTTCCAATGTGGTCTCCTTTGTGCTTGAATAGCCAATGACTGTGAGGAAATAAGATCTGAAATTCATCATTGACGTATGCGGGGTCAACATGCACTCTGCTAGACATGTAAAAAAAAGTACCGTAGGCTGCTCCATCGCCGATGTGCACGATGGGGGGTGAACTGAAGGAGATGGGCTTGGTGAGGACTTTGCTGCTGCCGGTGACAGAGTAGCGTCGGTACTTTCAGAGGACGTGTGCAGAGTAAACGCGAGTGATCATAATACTCTCCTTTCCTGTGATTAGAATACCCTGTTTGACAGTGGTGGATGCGTGTGTTTGAATGAAAGGTGTTTGACTGGAGAATACTGCAATGTTGCAGCATTCATGGATTCGAGCTTGCATCGTTTTATTGTTCGATTGTATTCTGCTGCTGTCTGAGCTGTGTAATATTTGCCTTGTGCTGTGCCTGTGTGACTGCTGGTATTGATTTTAGCATCTTGTCTCAGGATTAACGCTGTTTCTTTTGTCTGTATTCACAGGTATTCATGCCTGGTTAAATGACTATTAAACTAGAAATTCTAGAAGTAAACCAAAGTGACGTATTTTTTTTTCCTTTATAATAAAGACAAACGAATAAGAATGCAGGGAGTACAAAGAACAATATACGCAGTGGCGATACAGATACGGAACCGATAGATGAGATCGCAATGAATACATTCCGTCGACTGGAAAACGGAATTTGCCAATGGCGATATCACGATTGGCATTGGGAGGAATTTGTTTTGACTATACATTAATATGCTGGAGATAACCGATCTAATAAAGCCCTGAGAAACGATAACCCTACGAAGGTTGTTGAACGTTTTACTCATAAGGGCGAGGGCGGGGGAGCCAATAGGTATGGCCAACTGGTCTAGTGTTGGAAGTTTCAATTTTCGCTCTTCACAGAGGAAGAGCTAGAAGACTGTTCCGTCTCAAATCTAGACACTGCTCTGGAAGAGGAGCAAGTGTTGTGCTTAACTTTCTGTGGAGGAGGGTAGAGTTACAATGAGTATGCTGTACGTAATATGTGTCAGTACGATACTGTGGGCAGTAGAGCAACATGCTCTAAAACCATAGGGTGTTCTGAGGGGGCAGAAATTGAAAGACAAGCCAGTGAATGAATGAAACGCTCTGAGGTCGTGTGAGCGACTTTTGAATGCAATTGCAGATTGGAAATTTTGAGCGGAACATGGATAGCGCCGCGTTCAGTGAGACAGAAAATGCCTGCTATGTACGGAACGTTAGATAGGACCAGTCGGGTGGCGACGGTAATTCACGTCTTCCTCGCAACAATGAGAGCGAGGGGAAATTTTACCACATTTACTAGCTGTTCCCTGAACTTGGTCTGTGTAACGGCGTAAAGGGCCGTGTTTGTACAACAGCTCAGAAGCTGCAGCATGGCGCCCAACTCTCGCAGCGAATCGGGCAGACGCACAGACGTAACATTATACAGCACAGTCCACGCAGCGAACACAGTGAAAGGTGCCCACAGCAGGATGAAATTGCCCGAGACGATCAGCAGTAAAACAAGGGATTTCCTACGTTTCTCCATCTCCGGGTCGCTCGCTCTCTGTCCGTTGCCGGGAACCCTGAGTCTCCTGCGAGCTCTGCTGGTGACTAAGACGTGCCTGACGGTGAAGCCGTTCGTCAGCAGAACCAGCAGAAACGGCACTACAGGGGTTAGGAAGTAATAAAATAGCTCAATTTGAATCGCTACAAATAAACGCAAATAATGCACTCTCTGCCGGCAAATGAATGGAGCAACCATAAATGAATAACTCTCTGAGAGACGAAAATACCAGTAAATGTTCTTCGAGCAGCTGATCGCAGTCATTGTCCCCAAAACCACGGCCGCAGTTTTCCCGGTGCAATAGTTTGTTTTCAGCTTCATGCAGCCAATGTGAAAACGAGAGGAAAGTTCTTAGGATGCCCCGAGAGCTTATAAAAGGATGATCGCTCTGGTAGGAGCCGAATTGCGAGTGACCTCTTTGATAATATGATAGGCACTTGCGGAGATCTTATAAGCGGAGGAACCCGGTTAATATACAGGGACGTCTGGCGTGCAGCTGATAGTCAGACCGACCATTCAGGGTATTAGATTGGAATCCTGTTTAATTGCAAGGGAAACTCAAGTGAGAGAAAAAAGGCGAGGATAAAGCAGATGGTAAGGAGGCGTCCTTTCAAACTGTAATGCTTCAACATCTCAGTGAAAGGCCACTGTGTGCAACGATTGTATGCACGCTTAATCACCACCACCTAGCGACCAGAGTCTACAAACAAGTGGTGTTGCTGGAGCTGACAGTCTCATGGGAAGATCGCTTGGAAGAGGCCTTTGATAGGAAGCTCTCCAAGTACGCAGGACTGGTCAGCAACTGTCAGCAGGTTGGATGGAGACCGAGGATGTCTCCCAGTGGAGGTTGGTTGTGAGGGGTTTCGCAGCCCGTTCCTTAGCCACAGCTCTCAGAAATTTTGGCATCGAGGGAGAGAGGAAGAGGAGAGCCATCCGAAGTACCACACACGCAACAGAGAGGGCCTCAAGATGGCTGTGGCTCAAAAGTGGGAAGCCATAGAGTCATGTGTAGCTAGCCACTGGACACAGACCCGGCGGGTCACCTGGAGGAGGGTGTGTGATGCTGAAAGACCCGAAACACCCGATGATTCCAGGAACATCACTGAAGATGTGTCCAGAGGCATCATTAGATGTATGTACACAGTGGAATCCATTCAATTGCAAGGGAAACTCAACTGAGAAAAAAAAAACGAGGATAAAGCAGATGGTAAGGAGGTATCCTTTCAAACTGTAATGCTTCAATGCCTCAGTGCAACGATTGTATACATGTTTACTCACTAGAAATTTACAATTGAAACTGGAACATTAACTGAGACATTAACTAGCGAATACAGGCTAAGGGCTTTCAAACACGCCTCAAAGGATAAATCGTTCATTCTCGTAAACCTGCTCAGGATCATCCCACTGCCAGCACATTTTTTTGAACAGGGGTACACAGTACTGAAAATTACTAAAGTGCATAGGGCAAAAATTTGCTTGATTATCAGCGTTAATTATTATTATTATTATTATGCGGTACATGCCAGAACGAAAATGTGCACTTAGTATTGTTATCTGTGGTAAGAGACTCACCGGGAAGAGCAATGATGGCGAGGACGGGGAAGAAAATCACTTGAATGGCGACGAAAACATTCGTGACTCGATGATCTACCGTTATCCAATCATCATCTGCAAAAATATATGAAACCATCCAGAAGATATATTTTCCATCTCCTGTTGTAAACCGAGCTGTCCTTCCCTGATTCTGATCCATGACAGAACGAGCCATTCTGTCCCTTCCCTCCCTGCTCTCGGTGCAGCTCCGGATCTCTGTCCGTGGCAGGAGAGGCTGTTCTCGCTAAAACTGGGGGAACTGAGAGAAAGGGACTCTTATTAATATGACCGAGAAACTCTCTAGTGACGTCATGAGCCTTCTTTGAAAATGCCCTAATTATTTTCCACGAAACTACAGGAAGAGTTAACCCTTGGTTTACCCACTAGCTGATGAACAAGAATGTAGATAGGTACTGCTGTTTATTCATATCTTGGAATAACAAAAATGAAATAATAAATCTCACAACATTTCGGTTAATTTAAATAAGATTACAGTCGAACAAATGTTCATTAAAATAATAAAAAAACAATGTATTTTCTTTTAATATCCTGTTCTAAGGAAATACGTGAATTAGTTAAAAATCACACATGATTCCTCTTTGGCTTGCGTTAAACAGGAAGGACAAAACAGCTGTTCTGTAACAAAGCGACATTAGCTTGCAATGTGTAAGTTTTATGAGAGAGGAAAGGACTATCCGATGGGAGTAGCAAGTAGACAAGAGAGGCAGATATGGGGAGGAAGGGAAGAGAGGAGGGAGGGAGAGAGAGGGGGAGGGAGGGAGAGATACAGAGAGAAGAATGGTCGGCAACTGGCTTCCCTGCAGCACAATGTAGATCAGTCGCTGCATGGCCGTGGAGTATCCTTTGCCCACAGTCTTTCTTTGGTTTAACAAGTGGCTGATTAGCATTTTTCATAGCATCCTGATATAACAGTAGTTTAATAATCTTCAACATGAGTACAGTGTCTCACTTCCTTGTGAAGTCCTGATACTATTGAATCAGAAAAGAAAAAAAAAGAAAAAAAAGTAAAAATATTTTCCTTACAGTCCATACCCGTACCAGTATCCCACACAACAAGCCACGCCGCAGTCATACAGACATTATCGCTGTACGTAAGCTGATGCTGGCCCACTGTGTGTACAGATTCGGTTATATTCCAAGCTGTCCTCTCTGGATTCTAATCCATGACTGGATAGACTTTAATCCAAGGGTATCAGCATCTTCCTATGAAATGAGTTTATACTTATTGGCAAGCAAATCGACAGTGTAAATTGGTAAAATTTACCTACATTGAAGATGACAGAAACAAACAACCACCATGCTCTAAATCGGTTATTCCGTTATTTCATTATTCTGTTATTCGATCAGTATCCGCATTCATATGTTAATTGAAAATCCCTGGAAACTTTTCTTGATTTCTTTTTCCCCAGACTAATAACATGGTATATCTGACAGCCTGCAGGTCGGACGGAAACTGGTGAAGTCCATCTCGTCGTGACTGCTGTTAACCTCTGTTGGGGTTTGCAGTGAGATTCACTTGAAGCTTAGAAATGTAGTAACAGCGGCGGGCGCACTTTTTGTTCATCGCAATAAATTTGAAAGAAACATGTTTAAATCAGTCAGAAACTTGCTTAAGCGTATATAGGTTACTTTAAAATATATTTCTTCGTCACTCGAACATCAGGGAAGCACATGTGTAACATTATATAAACTATTTCACAGTAAGGGCGGAAGAAAAGATATTTTTAAAAGCTCTTGTCGGCACCATTACGTTCAGCCACTGAGTACCAGCGGCAGATGATTATACAAATGCAAGTTCTTTATCTGCTGATCAACTGAACAGTGATCAGATTTAGATTTGGACGTATGAATCAAAACATTCCTCGGTGTAAATGTAAGAAGTTCATTTCGTCTTACGGATGTCTAACCCTGACGACCATTTTATTGTCAGTGTGTGGCTGAGTAGACAGGGCAACGTTGTCCTTTATACCTTAATTGATGTCAGGTCCGTCAGTTAATTGTCTTTGTTGCAGAGAACCAGAAGCTGCTCACACGTATCCTCAAAATGGCTGAAGCAGCAGGCAAGGGAGGAGTTCCAGAAGCACCAACATCAGGAAAACACATGGGTATGTAGTGTCACGTACCCCGTGACTGGGATACTGGACCAGGAGAAATGGAATACACGTTGGAGTCTGTAATTACTAGTACCTAATAGAGTTCATTAGTAAACTAAGTAATACAGTACAAAAATGCAAATATACTTATATATATATATATATTACAGTTACAGGTTAGCAATTATCTATATATAATTATTTATTTTATTTCTTTCATTTTATTCCTGGAACACAGTACGGAGTGACGGCAGGATGTAAGTGAGACCTGGGGCATTATCATTATACCACAGGAGCTCGAGTGTGTTCTATTCTGGGGAAAGATGATTGTGTTACAATCTGTAACTGCACACAATGTCAATCGGGGAATACTGCCATATTGTAGTATGTAATCACTGAATAAACCTCCACTGAAAAGGGCAAAGAAAAGGCAACAGGTTTCAGCCGGTAACCACTGTCATTCTGGACATTGGCAGACTGAGGGGATGAACCACATAATCTTTTCTGCAACTTCTCTTTGACTGCTCACTCTGTTAGAAAAACCTTCCTGATTTTTTTTCTTCATCTATGATAGTTGTATTCTGATTTCTCTTTTACACCGTCAAATCTTGTGAGGAATTATTTATGGATTTGCGGACACCTCAAAGAAGCGGTCACCGATGAGACAGGATCTCATTGACTGGTGGACCAGGTTCACGGTGAATGTAACCCAGTGTGCTCTGCACTCAGAATGTACAGTCCATGTCCAGACAGGATCGGCACCCATCCGGATGACTGCTCAGTGTGATCCCATTACCGAGCACATCATTTACTTCTCATTCTCTGTATGAATCTGTCAGCTCCCAATATGTTTACAATTGCTCTTCACAGAAAATCTCTGATCTCGCTGATAAAGGAGAGCGGGCGGACAGTTTTAAACTCCTCCTGAGCCTGGTGATGGAGAAAGGCTCCCGCGCCCGGAGTGTGAATTGGGGAACCTTTGTGAAAATGCGGAAAGGTGTCCCAAATTTGGACAACATACTGAAGAAAATACAGATATATGGTGAGATAATTTCAGAGATTAATTCAAATTTGGATTGAACATAGCACACTTCACAATTTTACACAAATCATTTCCTCAATTTGTTCAAATTCAAACAGGTTGTGATCCCTCCCATCAATGAATTCCAGTTCAAGGTTTACTAACGGTTCTCAGTGAGCTGAAAGGTAAGTGAACACGCATTGAACATTTAAGAGTAGAATACAGGAACGGGCCATAGGGCATATAATATTGTCTCGAACCAGCTAAAAAGTAACTCAAACACACCCAAACTCCAATTTCTCCCTCATACAGCACCATGTCCATATGCCACCATCTTCCGTGCATCTATGTGCCTATCCAAACTTTTCTTTCTGGCCTCGGAGAAGTTCCCTTTAACACCTTACATGGAGTCCAGTCCAAGCATCCAAACCCTCTGATCAAAAAAAAACCTCCCCCTTCAACGTACCCTTCTCACCTTCAATGCATGCCCTCTTGTAGTTGACTTTTCAACCGTGGGAAACCGATTATCTCTGTCCACTCTATCTATGCCTCTTGTAGACCTGTGACAGAGATCCCCTCAGCCTCCGATGATCCAGAGAAAACAACCTAATTTTATCGAGCCTCTCATGATAACACGTGCCCTCTAAACCAGGCAGCATCCTGGTGAAGCTCCTCTCCTCCCTCTCAAAAGCCTCAGCATCCCTCTTGTCGTATTGCAATTGGAACGCTGCGCAATAACCAAGATGTGCATGAAGCTGACTTTATAATGTATAAACTTAACTCCTGTTTTCTCCAACGGTTGTAATATGTGTAGGGCCGTTAAGTTGTTGAGCCACAAGGATCCGACTGGATCAATATTGGCACGGTGACAGAGAGGGAGAGGAAGAGCTATGAAAGGACTTTTTGAGGAAAGAGGCAGAGAGCTGGCGAGTTTGAGGAAAGCAGTCACACTGCTCTAGGGCCTACTACTACAGGTTCCCCTACCAGAGTCTGAGTGGAGAAGGGGGTGATACGGAGAATGGAAAAATAAACTTATATTTCTTCACAACCAAAAGTCAAAACCTTCTCTTTCCAGCCTCTGCCACTCCTGAACAGCCCCGTCCTTAACCATATTCTAAACTCCCCCAGTTCCTGCAGATTATCTTTTTGTAGAGTTGGGGATCCACTGAAGTTCCAGTCGCAGAATAGTAATAAGAGCATCACTTTAAATAGAAAAGCAGGTAACATTCCAACTGGTCTGTTCAACCACAGAGCAGTATATGAGCACCATTCTGTTCACATCTGCACTCCCAAGTGCAAACATTGCTACAGTGTTAGAGAGGGTGAGGTCAGGGAACATATTCATCAGCTCAGTTCACAGAAGCTGAAATTTATGGTGGTGTGTGATGGGCACTGTGGAAGGGTGAGAGATGAGAATTAGAACAGGGAAACCGAGGGTTGTGGGATCACGGCAAGGAAGATGCAAAGGACTGAAAATATCTATAAATAATATTGCAAACAGTTAAATTATGACCGTCTGAATGGGAAACTTCACTACATCCATACGTCAGTCATGTCTGTGTGAATGGAGCCCGGGGCAGTGCATGGGTTGAAGAGATTGTAAGGCTTCATCATCGCAGGCTGAGTTGCATCGCTCAACTGCACATTTAACAGAGGAGAGACCGTAGGAAAGACAAGTATCACAGAACATCTTAATATTTTATCAGCCCATGTTTTATCTGATTATTCGAAGTTCTTGACAGAAATAGAGGGAATCTCGGCCAGAACCCTGTTTCAGTCTCTCTCATTTATATGAACAAATCAAAAAGATGATAATAAAAAATATGGGACCAGAGCCGAATCTGGATGTTTACAAACTACTCACGTCTCTGTCACCTCTGCTAATGCTGTTTCAGTCCACATCCGGTCAATGAAATAACTCAGTTTCCCTGAAACATGGGTTTGGTAAATCCCTGCGAGCTTGTTCGTCACTATTCCTCGTGTTGTTTGCCGGGGGAACAGACACAACAGTGAAATTCGCACTCCCATTTCTGAATAACAAACAGATACACTCTCCGATTATTGAATAACATCATTTCTACCACTGTCATGTTCTCGAAAGTAAATATATCCACGATGAATGTTTTCGTACGCTCCCTATCACAGCCGAATACATTGAATGGAGACCTCACACGCTCCTGACAGGGTCCTGACACACTGTGAGATCAGATCTTATCAGGCAGATTAATGTAAAGGTATCCTTAGGAGGCAGCTAGGGACTGCATAAAAGAAAAGGAAACGCAATATAATGTAACAAAAGTGAGTGGGAAGTCAGTTGATTGGGAAGCTTTTAAAATCTAACAAAAGGCAACAAAAAAGCATAAAGCAGGGATGAAGGCAAAATAATTGAAATTATTGGCTAACACACAGAAAATGATGGAGGACACACAGCAGACCAGGCTGCATCTATGGAGAAAGTTCAGTCAACCTCTCAGACAGAGAACATTGGGTGGGATGGGAGAAAAAAACGCTGAGGAGTAGGTTTGAAAGATGGTGGGCGAGAGTGGGAGAGAAGGGAGAAATGCCAGGCGATAGGTGAAACTTGGAGGGGGAGGGATGAGCAAAGAGCGAGGAAGTTGATTGGTGAACGAAACAGAAGACCATGGAAGAAAGGGGAAAAGGGTGGGGAGAGAACGCCAGAGGGAAGCATAGATGATCTCGGTATAGCCTCTTGTATATCGGTGAGACCCGACGTAGATTGGGAGACTGGTTTTGCCGAGCATCTACACTGTGTCCGCCAGAACGAGCGGGATCTCCCAGTGGCCACCCATTTTTTTTTCCACTTTCCATTCCCATTTCGATACGTTAGTCCATGGACTCCTCCACTGTCGGGTAAGGTCTCACTGAGGTTGGAGGAACAACACCTTATGTTCCGTTTGAGAAGCCTCCAACCTGATGGCATGAATATCGATTTCTCAAACTTCCAGTGAAGCTTCCCCTTCCCCTTCACCGTTCCCCATGCCCTCGTACTTCTCTCCTGTTATTTCCTTGCCTGTTCATCGTCTCCCTCTGGTGCACCCTCACCTCCCTCTTTTTTTTATTCTTCCATGGCCTTCTGTCTCCATCAATAATAAACTTTCTAGCTCTTTGCTTCATTCCTTCCCTTCAAAGCTTCACCTATCGCCTGGCATTTCCCTCTCCCTCCACCCCCACTTTTCAAATCTACACCTCAGCTTTTTGTCTCCAGACCTGCCGGAAGATCTCGGTCCAGCAGCAGCTTGTGTGTGTTGCTTGGATTTCCATCATCTGCAGCGTTTCACGAGGAAATCTGCAGATGCTGGAAATTCAAACAACAACACACACAAAATGCTGGTGGAACTGGCCTGCTGTGTTCCACCAGCATTTTGTGTGTGTTGTTATCTGCAGCTTTTCTCTTGTTTGTGAAGTTACAGGCCAGATAGCTTAACCTAAGTGATTGGGAAACAGTTGGAGTCTATAAATTATTTTAAATAACTATGATTGCATATTGCACATTTAGTTGGAGACGTAACGTAAATATTTTTACTCCTCATGTTATGTGAAGGATGTAACAAATAAAGTCAATTCAATTAAATTCAATTACTAATGTTCAGGTTTCGAGGTATTTGGTGCCTAATTATTATATAAGTCAAAGTCAGCAAAGCTTATATGAAGGGAAGTCTTGTTTTACGATTTGGCTAGAGTTCATTGAGCAATTAGTTCATTGAGCAGGGTGGACAAAGGTGAGGCAGTGGATGTCATTTACTTGGATTTTTAGAAGGCGTTTGATATGTTGCCATACATGAGACTGATTAACAAGATAAACTCCAACAGCGTTACAGGAAAGATACTGGCATGGTTAGAGGAATGGCCGGCGGGTAGGAGGCAGGGCGTGGGAATAAAATGAACCTTTTCTGTTTGGCCGTCGGTGACTAGTGGTATTCCTCATGGATCAGTGTTGGGACCGCTACTTTTCACATTGTTTGTCAATGATTTAGATAATGGAATTGATGGCTTTGTGGCAAAGTTTACGGATGATACAAAGATAGTTGAATGGGTAGGTAGTACTCAAGGAGCAATGCAATGCAATTGCAGCATGACTTAGATAAATTGGAACAGTGTATGGTAATGCATTTTGGTAAAAGGAGCAATAGTGCACACTGTTATCTATATGGGGAGAATGCTCAGATGTCAGAGTTTTATGTCGCATCATGCTGGCAGCAACGTTGTGGGCCGAAAAACATATCCCTGTGCTGTTCTGTGTTCTATGCCGGTCCTGTATCACCTTCTCCCGAATTTCCTCTATCTCTCCTCTCTTCCTAACCACCCGACCTGTAATCAGCATGGTTTTCAAACTTGTATTTAAAGTCGCATACCAGTATTATCTCCCCTTTCCCCAGACGCTGTCTGACCTGTACTCACATCTACACTCGCGTCCTTCAGCGGGTCGTCTCTAGCGCACACATCGGGACACAGCTGTCAGCCCTGGAGGACACCTACAGCTTACGCTGCTTAAGGAAAGCTACAAGCATTTGTCAGGACAATACACACCCACGCAATCATCTGTTTGAACTTCTTCCATCTGGCGGACGTTATAAGATTGTCTATGCCCGCACTTCTAGACTGAAAAATAGCTTTTTCCGCAGAGCTATAATTGCTCTGAACCAATTGATAAAGCATCATTCATAAGTTAGTTATATTGCTACTTTTAATACTGGTTTTGTTGTTTTTTTCTCTTTGGTTACTAAAATTTCAAGTTTTTATTAATCTTTCGGTGTTCAGCGTATCAATGTCATGCATAAATTCCTAAACTCTAAAAGTTCGCATCAAAGCCTCCTCTGCTGTGATATAAGACCATAAGAGCATAAGATATAGGAGCAGAAGTAAGCCGTTCCGCCCAACGGGTCTGCTCCGCCATTCGATCATGGGCTGATCTACTTCATCCAGTCATCTCCGCTCCCTGGTTTTACCCCATACCCTTTGATACCCTGGCTAAACGAAAACCCATCTATCCGGCCTTAAATGCACCCAGTGACCAGGCATCCACAGCCGCTCGTGGCAACAAATTCCACAGATTGACCACCCTCTGACTGAAGTAATTTTTCCGCATCTCAGTTCTAAAAGGACGTCCTTCAATCCTGAAGTCGTGCCCTCTTGTCCTAGAATCCCCTACCATGGGAAATAACTTTGCCATATCTAATCTGTTCAGGTCTTTTAACATTTGAAATGTTTCTATGAGATCCTACTTCATTTTTCTGAGCTAAAGGGAATGCAGTCCAAGAGCTGTCAGACGTTCCACATACGGTAAACCTTCCATTCCTGGAATCATTCTCTGAACCCTCTCCAATGTCAGTATATCCTCTCTAAATTTAGGAGCCCAAAACTGCACTCAATACTCCAAGTGTGGTCTCACGAGTGTATCATAGAGCCTCAACATCATATCACTTTCATATATTTCTATATATCTAGAAATGAATGCCAACATTCGATTGGCATTCTTCACAACCACTGCATCCTGGAGATTAACCTTCGGGGTGTCTTATACAAGGACTCCCAAGTCTCGTTGCATCTCTGCATTTTGAATGTTCTCCCCATCTAATAGACTGCCCGTTTATTTTTTTCCACCGAAGTGCATAATCATACACTTTCCAACATTTTATTTCATTTGCCACATTTTTGCCCATTCTCCAAAACTATTTGTGTTTCTGCAGGCTCTCTGTTTCCTCAGCACTACCCATTCCTCCACCTATATTTGTATCATCGGCAAATTGAGCCACAAATCCATTAATACCATAGTCCAAATCATTGACATACATCATAAAAAGTAACTGCCCCAACACCGACCCCTCTGGAACTCCACTGGTAACCGGCAGCCAATCAGCATAGGATCGTGTTATTCCTACTCTCTATTTTCTGCCGACCAGCCAGTGCTCCACCCATGCTGGTAACTTCCCTGTAAGTTCTTGGGCTCTTATTTTGCTAAGCAGCTGCATGTGCGGCACCTCGTCAAATGCTTTCTAAAAATAAACCACGTTTACCGCTTCTCTTTTTTCTACCCTACTTATAATTTCCTCAAAGAATTGCGGTTGGTTTGTCAGACAGAATTTTCCTTTCGGGAAACTATATTGGCTTTGGTTTATCTTGTCATATACCTCCAGGTTTTCCGTAATCTCATCCTTATCAATCAATTCCAACAACTTCCCAACTACTGTTGTCAGGCTAACAGGTCTATAGTTTCCTTCCTGCTGCCTTTCACCCTTCTTAAATAGCGGACTAAGGCTTGCAATTTTCCAATCATCCTGTACATTGCCAGAAACTATCGATTCTATCGATAGGAAGCAGTGTCATACGTTCAGGCTGCCAGAAAACGCAAAGACTCTATTTCAGATTTTTTTTTATGACACTGGAACCATTTGCACATCATGTTTTCCCGGCGATGATGGTGGTTCCTATAATTTAGAACCTGTATAGCGATTTATCAAAGTCCCAACATCGTTCGTTTCGGCTTATCACTGGTCACCGGCCTGCAATCCTAAATAAAGGCATTCCCCAGCCCCGTTGCACATTGTGTCACCTACCACGATGTCAATTTCTGGACACTATGTATTGTAACACCCTGGAGCAGACCATCTCGCGGGAGCTTGCCAATGTTCAGGGATCCAATGCATGGCATCGTGCATTCATCCAACTTCTTTTTGACCACCTCAAAAATTCACATTAATTCGAGAGACATTATCGCCCAAATGCCAAGTCGCCGGGTATACAGTACTTAAAGCGGAGATTGATAGGTTCCAGAGAAGTAAGGGTATCAAAGGTCTCGGGAAAGAAAGCTGGCGATAGGGGCTAAGAGGGCTTATGACTCTCCATGGTGGGATTGTGGAGCGGACCCGATGTGGCCTAATTGGACTCCATTGTCTTATAGTCTTATGGTATGTAACAAATAGAATAAAATTCAGCTAATTTTACTGCAAAGTGATCACGTTGGACAGGATGCTGCTGAACCGCAGTAATTACATGTTTGGGAGTCGAATGTTAAAGTTAAGTAATTGTTCTTGAGCCCGCTGGTGTGGGACTTCAGTTTGCTGTTGCCGGTACTGATGAATGGCCTCGACTTGAAACATCGACAGTTCACACTTTTCAATAGATGCTGCCTGTCCTGCTGGGTTCCGCCAGAATTTTGCGTGTGTTGCTTGGATTTCCAGCATCTACAGATTTTCTCGTCATTGCAAATAATGCGGATTCAGGGAGGAGAAATATAATCAGAAGCTTCTGACGGTGCCAAGTCATTGACAAGAAATTTTTACTTGTCCCTCGCTCAGTGATTAAAGGAGTGATTAAATGGAATCCTAATTTATGAAAAGCGAGCATGGTGCGATGAGGGATGAAGCTCAGTATAGACCCGAGTGTACAAGATAAAGTATAACCGGAGAATGGAATATTCTTTGTGGAGCTTCACTATCCGCCATTCGCTCTATCATGTTTAGATATCGAAATTTCACAGGGACCTTGTTGGTTCCAAGCTTTATTGTTTTATAAGATGTAGCTATTTATCGTGCCTTTGGAAAGTTGAGGGTTTAATCCTGTCCTTGAGCCTTGGAAAGTTTATCATTGATCGCTTATACAAGTGAATAACAGACCGTGTACGTAAAAAAAAAACAACTATCGGGAGTCTCGGATGGTATGTGGCCTCCCTGGTGCCGGGGTCTGGGACATCTCAGATCGGGTGCAGGTTATTCTCGAGAGGGAGGGCATGAACCCAGATGTTGTGGTCTATGTAGGGACCAATGACGTGGGTAGGATGAGTGTGGAGGTCCTGCGTAGGGAGTTCAGGGAGTTAGGTGCGAAGCTGAAGAGCAGGACCTCCAGGGTAACAATCTCAGGATTGCTACCTGTGCCACGTGCGAGTGAGGCAAGGAACAGGAGGATCATAAAGATTAATACGTGGCTGAAAGGATGGTGCAGGAGGGAGGGCTTCAGGTTTTTAGATAATTGGGAGGGAGGGTGGGATCTGTTCCGACGGGACGGTTTACACCGGAACTGGAGCTGTACTAACATTCTTGCAGGAAAGTTTGCTAGTGCTGCTCGAGGGGGTTTAAACTTAATTTGCAGGAGGCAGGGATCCAGAATGTGAGAGAGGATAGCGAGATGAAGAATAAAGGACAGGTGGGGACTACACGGTTCCAGAATATTAAGTGTGTAGTAGAGAAAGGTGAGGCAGAGCAAGTGATAAGGAGGACACATGTAGAGAGGGATGGTCTAACGGAACATGGAGTTAAATGTGCAGAAAGAATAAGTAAATTTAGAAAGGACAACCAAATTCAAGGGGCGTATAGACCGATGGGAGTTCGGGGAGCTGGGTTAAGCACAATGGGCAGCGATTTAAACCGAGAGAGGAGAAATGGGCTAAAACTTCTACATCTGAATGCACGAAGTGTCAGAAATAAGGCTGATGAACTTGAAGCTCAGGTGCGAATGGGTAATTATGATGTTGTTGGGATAACGGAGACATGGCTGCAGGGAGATCAGACCTGGGAAATTTATGTACAAGGGTATACGTGCTATCGTAGGAACTGAAATGTGGGCAGAGGGGCTGGGGTGGCCCTGTTGTTGAGGAATGAGATTCAGTTCTTTGCAAGGGGGGCACAGGATCAGAAGAAGTAGAGTCTGTATGGATAGAACTGAGGAACAGTAAGGGCAAAAAAGACCCTAATGGGTGTTGTCTACAGGCCCCCAAACAGTAGCATGGATATTGCTTACAAGTTGAATAGGGAGTTGATATTGGCATGTGGGAAAGGTAATGTCGCAGTAGTTCTGGGGGATTTCAACATGCAGGTGAACTGGGAGAATCAGGTTGGTGCTGGACCACAGGATAGGGAGTTTGTAGAGTGCCTACGGGATGCATTCTTAGATCAGCTTGTACGAGAGCCGACCAGGGACAAAGCTATTCTGGATTTAGTGTTGTGTAATGAACTGGATTTGATAAGCGATCTTGAAGTAAAGGAGCCAATAGGAGGTAGTGACCATAATATGATCAGTTTTTATCTGCAATTTGAGAAGGATACGGGCAGATCGGAGGTGTCAGTGTTGTAGTTGAAAAAAGGAGACTATGGAGCCATGAGGGAGGAGCTGGCCAAATTTAACTGGACGGATATCCTAGCAGAAAAGACAGTGGAACAGCAATGGCAGGTATTCTTGGGAATAATGCAGACGGTGCAAAATCAGTTCATCCCCCGGAGAAAGAAGGATTCAAAGTGGGGAAAGGGGCCACAGTGGATGACAAAGGAAGTCAGAGATTGCATAGCATGAAAAAAAAAGAGGTATGACAGAGCTAAGGTGAGTAGGAAGACAAATGATCGGGAAATTTTTAAGGAACAACAGAACTTAACTAAAAAGGCAATACGGGGAGAAAAAATGAGGTACGTACTCAAGCTAGCCAGGAATATAAAGGAAGATAGCAAAACCTTTTTTAGGTATGTGAAGAGAAAGGAGATAGTTAAGAACAATGTTGGGCCCTTGAAGAATGAATTGGGTGAAATTGTTATGGGAAACAGAGAAATGGCAGAAGAATTTAATAAGTATTTTAGATCTGTCTTCACTAGGGAAGACACAAGCAATCTCCCAGATGTATGGATGGGCCAATGACATAGGGTAACAGAGGAAATGAAACAAATTGACATTAGGAAGGAAACGGAGATGAGTAGACTGATGGGACTGAAGGCTGACAAATCCCCAGGTCCAGATGGTGTACATCCTAGGGTATTAAAGGAGGTGGCTCTGGAAATTGCGGATGCATTGGTAATCATTTTCCAATGCTCCTTAATTCAGGATCAGTTCCTGAGGATTGGAGAATGGCTAATGTTATCCCACTTTTTAAGAAAGGAGTGAGGGAGAAAACAGAGAACTATCGTCCTGTCAGCCTAACATCAGTAGTGGGGAAGATGCCAGCGACCATTATTAAAGATGAAATAGTGGCATATCTAGATAGCAGTGATAGGATTGGGCCGAGCCAGCATGGATTTACCAAAGGCAAATCATGCTTGACTAATCTATTCGAGTTTTTCGAGGATGTAACCAGGAAGTTAGACAAGGTAGATCCAGTGGATGTAATGTACCTCGATTTTCAGAAGGCATTTGATAAGGTCCCACATAGGAGATTGGTGGGTAAAATCAGAGGTCATGGCATTGGGGGGGGGGGGAGATATTGACATGGATAGAAAACTGGTTGGCAGATAGAAAGCAAAGGATAACGGTGAATGGGTGTTTCTCGGAATGGCAGGTGGTGACTAGTGGGGAGCCATAGGGCTCGGTATTGGGACCACAGCTGTTTACGATTTACATCAACGATTTAGATGAAGGCATTGAGAATAACATCAGCAAGTTTGCTAATGGTACTAAGCTGGGTGGCAGTGTGACATGTGATGAGGATGTTAGGAGAATTCCGGGTGAGTGAGTGGGCAGATACTTGGCAGATGACGTTTAATGTGAATAAGTGTGAGGTTATCCATTTTGGGAGTAAGAACGGGAAGTCAGATTATTATCTGAACGGTGTAGAGTTAGGTAAGGGAGAAATACAAAGAGATCTAGGAGTCCTTGTTCATCAGTCACTGAAGGTGAATGAGCAAGTGCAGCAGGCAGTCAAGAAGGCTAATGGAATGTTGGCCTTTATTACAAAGGGAATTGAGTACAAGAGCAAGGAAATCCTTTTGCATTTGTACAGGGCCCTGGTGAGACCACACCTGGAGTATTGTGTACAGTTTTGGTCTCCAGGGTTAAGGAAGGACATCCTGGCTGTAGAGGAAGTGCAGCGTAGATTCACGAGGTTAATTCCTGGGATGCCCGGACTGTCTTACGCAGAGAGGGTAGAGAGACTGAGCTTGTACACACTGGAATTAAGGAGATTGAGAGGGGATCTGATTGGAAAATATAAGATTATTAAGTGATTGGACAAGATAGAGGCAGGAAATATGTTCCAGATGCTGGGAGAGTCCAGTACCAGAAGGCATGGTTTGAGAATAAGGGGTAGGTCATTTAGGACAGAATTAAGGAAAAACTTCTTCTCCCAGAGAGTTGTGGGATCTGAAATGCACTGTCTCGGAAGGCAGTGGAGTCCAATTCTCTGGATGCTTTCAAGAAGGAGCTAGATAGGTATCTTATGGATAGGGGAATCAACGAATATGGGGATAAGGCAGGAACCGGGTATTGATAGTAGATGATCAGCCATGACCTCAGAGTGGCGGTGCAGACTCGAAGGGCCGAATGGTCTACTTCTGCACCTATTGTCTATTGTCTATTGTGTATTGTCTGATGCGCCATCCGTCTGAAAAAAATGTTCGGTGATAATATCTCTACCGCATGCTCATGTCAAACTGGTTTGAACCCCACTCCTTTCATATTCCCTCCACGCTATACCTGTCTCTTTGTTTCACTGTCCATGCAGGGGTTAACTGCACCTGTTCATCCACTGGGTTTAATTAAGTGAACACCCATGAGGTCTGATTAAGTCATTGGAGCGTGCTTCTGTATTACAAATAGGGTTTGCCTACAATGATTGTCAGTACGAGCATCGACTCCGGTAATGACATTGTTCAACAGACCTGGGAATTGGAGTTCCGACGCACCGATCCTGGAGAGTGGAGTGGGACAGTTCAAGAATTGGTCGGAATCTGGGGTCAGTTCGGTGGAAATTTACACTAATGGACCAGGACGTTTCAATGCGGATGCTTACTTCAAAACTCATGCAAATCAAATATCATTATTACGGCGGATCCAAATTGCGCTCATGGACTTTGCGGCAATATACTACCCAATTCTTGCTGTTGTTGCCATCTCTGGTAAGTCAAAGTCTCATGCTGAAACTATTTCGAGAGGTAGCTATACCATAGTTTTATTATCGCACATAACACGCATGTCACGTCCATTGCTCCCCATGACACCTACAAATATACTGGGTCCTTTTTGTTTGCTTGATATATATTCGTAACTCCACGTTTAAATTCGGTAAATGTTGAAAACGCCAGTGTCAGACTGACCACTTATTCTTTTTTCCGACAGTTAGGGATGCTGTCAAATCTTTACATTCAATTTCTGTTTTACTTGCTCAAGAGCCGTGAATTTCTCAAGCTGACCCAGCATTGTATTGTCCACCCCTGCCTGTCTTTGCGAACGGATGTGTCAGTTGAATGTGGAACAGCTGATGCACTTGAGGACTGGGTAACCCACATGGCTGTTGGGGGGACAGTACCAGGGTCTTGACTCAGAGACTGTAATGGAATTGCGATGTTCCTTTCCGCGTTACAATGGCGTATTTTAGAGGGAAATGTCCAGGCAGCGGAATCGCCATGCTTTGCTGCTCCTGAACTTCTCTAGATGGTTGCAGTCGTAAGTTAGGAAGTTGTCCACGAGTCTTGTTGAGTTTCTCCAGTGTATCGTGCAGACGGCACCAGTCACCGTGGATTTTCAAAGATTCGCGTCGATCTCTTTTCTTGTGTTGCTTTTTACCTATCGGGAATGTAAACTTAAATTTGCGCCGATTCCAAAATCTGTCCCTGCCCGCTGCACCAACCTTCCATAAATATCACACGGCAGCTGCAATGGACGTCTTCATCCGCCTGTTTCTTTTTGACTCTGAGCACAGTGCAAGCCTCTGTCCTCTCCATTACTCAATATTCAAAGTAAACACCACAGATCAGCGCCTCCTCTGTAGAATCAAAGTTCTTCGCCTGATAAAGACTTTGACTCTCTCTGTCACCGGCCATGATGAACCCATAATTCCCTGTTCAATTCCTGGCTTAGCAGAGGGAGCGAAGTCTCATCTACACTCTGTCCCCCTTCCGAATCTCTAATCAATATCTGTGCTGCACCTCAGACTCTGCTCCTCACGAAGACTTGGACCATGTCTGACTTTCTCGCTAAAGGCCGGTCTGGCACGCCATGTATTCAGCGCGGCTAAACAGTGATTCATGAATAAAAAAAAATAGTACCTTCTGCATTTCTATGGTTGTTTAGTCCAAAACGCAGGCTGCAAAGTCTGATAGGGTTAACAAACACACAGTACAGGCATCTGCACCTCTGACAGACAGTCGAACATTTTCTATCCACAGAAAGAGTAACTGTGGAACAAATCAGGAAGATTAGTAGAAACAGTTTAATGTCCTTAGCGAAAGAAGTAAAATGGCCCCGAAATAACAGCTCCATCAGTCCAAGGATGGTGGGGGGGGGGGGTGGTTGGTTTAGATAGTGCGGGATATTACAGTACGATCTGCAACTGAATGCAAGACGACAATGGGACAGACGGAAAACCAATGGGTTTGGAATTAATAAAAACGTGAAGACCATCTGTTCAGTGTGTGAAGTTACTACGTAATCTGTATCCCGCCCTATTAATATTCGTGCTTGTTGGTTCACTAATGTTGTCAAGACAGCTTCTTGCCTTGACCCGGCCGCTTTGAGGCAATTGAAATTGACCACCCCAGCCATTCACAATGCGTTCACTGCACGTTGAATCTAACTGTACCTAACTTACTATTGGTCACATTGCTGTACTTTCTCCACCGGACCTCTACATGACTATTTTATTTTACACTTTGGGTTGACCTAAATATTCGTGCTTTTGTTTATGCCGCCAGTTTCGATTCCCTGCAGCTTTCTCACACTTTCACTGTGTAACCGTGTGTTCATTGGGTATTAATGCTTTCCACCAATCTCAAAATATACTCCACCTGTGGTCTAGTGGCCGACGCGCTCAATGAGCGTCCGACAGCTTCCGCAGCAAATATATTGATCAGATCCGCGCCTCCTTGTGAAATGTCAGATTTGATAACTCAGGAACAAAGCAGCAGAAGATAGAAAGGCTACGGCATTTACCCGAACCATGTCCAGCTGAAACGTTATGAATTTCATTGACCTCAGTTCCAATTTTGCATGCAGCCACGGTATTCGATCAAAAAGAACAAACTTTGCCTTATTGATTTTGGCCGTGTGTTACCATGGTGTACAGAGATCGATGATACGGCAATGAACCGGGGCAAATATCAGAACGATTTGTTCGATTGAAATGTGGCTCATGTTGAACTTTATATTTGCTGCGTCTCACAGATTGTATGTTTTATTTCGGGAGAGAAAAGCTGCAAACGACATCCGCTCATTTTTGTCCTCTCTCGGATATCGGATTTCAAACCGTCTTCTGTCCAGTGGGTGACGTCACTTCCACTAATTAGCATTCGTATTGAATATTAATCCCTGACTGAACTAGAAACTGTCTCCAATCAACGATAAATTCTTCGACCTCTGAATCGTGCAAGTATTTGATTTTAATCTTAGTAAATTTTACAACGATGCTCTGAATTTGATGTATAATTTCTGTACTTCTGCTTTTCACAGTGAACGTGCTGACGATTGTCATACTATCACGGGGAAAGTGCGGACTCTCTAAAACAGTCACCCGCTATCTGATGGCCATGTCAGCGGCTGACCTAGCGGTCGTTTTCCTGGACGTTATATTGATGAAAATTCCGAAGGCTTTTCCGGATGACTTTTCCTTCCTGTATTACGTCCGCGTGTGTAGAACCCACGTCTTCTTATTGCAGGCCGCCACAGATTGCTCTGTTTGGTTCACCGTCGCCTTCACCTTTGATCGATTTGTGGCCATTTGCTTCCAGGATCTAAACGCAATATATTGCACTGGGAGAACGGCGGCTGTGGTTCTGAGCACAGTGACTGCACTGAGTTGTTTAAAGAACGTTATCTGGTTCTTCATGCTCTATGATGTATATACTTCCTCTAACATAAAGTGGCCTTGCATGCAGAGATATGGATTACTGGGGTCACTATTCTGGACAGTAATCGATGTCGCCCGTACTGCCTTTTCGACTGTGATCCCGTTCCTTGTTGTTTTCCTGCTCAATGCTTTCACCATCACGAACGTTTTACTGGCCAGTAGAGCCCGCGGCAGACTCCGGGCTTCCAGCCGTGGTCAGAGTTCCGGAGACCCGGAGATGCAGAGCCGCAGAAAGTCCCTCGTTTTACTGCTGGTCGTCTCGGGAAATTTCATCCTGTTATGGGCGTTGTATGGGGTGATGGCAATATGGAACAGAATGACTTATATCTTAACCACCCCATATTGGTTGAGCATACCTTCATTTTTCAATGATCTGTGCTACATGCTGCAACTCCTGAGCTGCTGCACGAACACCGCTCTTTACGCCATCAGCCAGACTAAGTTCAGACAGCAGCTGAAACAGGTGCTGACTTCCCCTCTCACTCTCATTTGGAAACGGATCCGATACTGAGGGTCCATCTGACCAGCATACGTCTCCTCTACTTTCAAGAAGGAGGTCACAATGTTGTCCATTGATTATCCGTGTCGCTCCAGATTCTTCCCAGATGGACGGACACAACACCCTGGTTTCAACACTTCCTGACACCCACGCTGCCCTGATACAGACTCATCTGTTGTCATCTGCAACTCTGTTCATTCGGTTCCATTACCTTTGCCAGCCCAATTGTTTCAAGCAGGTGCAGCCTTTCCTTTTCGAGTCACAACCCGGAGCCGTAAAACTGACAAATAAATTCAACACTGTCTTCCTGCAATGTAATATTAGACTCGTGACCATCTCAAAATCACATAGTGAGAGCAATGACAACCTGGTGTTCTTGACAGTAACTAGTTCCAAATTGTTGTAGCTGCAAGGATGGGAGTTCCTGGCCTCTGAAACTCATTATATGAGTGTAAGTTTCCATAGTCATTACCAACCTGAACATTATAGGGAACAGCTGTTAACGCAAGTTCAACATTGGAATACAGCGAGCCATCACTGGCTCAAAAGGAACACTGCAATAACACATTCGAATCGGAAGCTCCGGCACGATATCTCACCACCAAATATTAAAAGCAGCACACGCAAAATGCTGGACGAACTCAGTTGTTTAGACAGTATTCACGGAAGTGAACAAATAAAATAGTTGGCGTTTCTGTCGAATGTCCTTGTTGAGAATCGGAAAGGAAGGGTGAAGCCAGCAGAATAGAAAAGCTGGTGGAGGGGAAGGAGAAGAGCAAGAAGGTGACAGGGGAAGCCAACAGGACAGGGAAGCTAAAGGGCTGGAGAGGAAGGACTCGGATGAGAGAGGAGAATGCACCATATGAGAAAGGGAAGAAGGAGGGGACCACGACGGGGTGATAGGAAAGTGAGAAGAGGCCAGTGTGGGGAATAGAACAGAGCAGCGAAGGAGCATTTTTACGGGTAGGAGACTCGATATTCACGCCATTAGGTTGGAGGCTTCCCAAACAGAATTAAAAGGCGTTTCACCTGAAACGTGCAGAAAGCGGAGAATCGGGGGTGGGGGAGAAATAAACATAAGATTATTGGTAGGATGGTGGAAATTGAAATGTAGAATATGTTGAATTCGGGTTGACATTGTGTTCTAGATAAGGACAAAAGGAACACTGTCGCTGTTAAGGCGGTGGAAAGGTTAGGTGAGCGCGGATAGGCCGACCATATTTTTAAAGGGATAGCTCAAAGACACATTTCACTAGCTCCCATCCCCATCACTCCACTGTCGGGAGGGATCGCTCGGGAGTGATTTCCCTTTGTCATCTTTCCCTCACGACTGATCTCACTCACGGTACTTTTCCCTGCAAGCGGCCAGCCAACTACACCTGCCATTCACCTCCTCCTATTCAGCTCCCCCGGACAAGTCTTCAAGGTGAGGTAACACCTCTCCTGAGGTGTTGCGGCCGTCTCCACGTTGGCGAGGCCCGTGATGAACTGAGCTTCATTTCGTCGAGCACAAGCGCTCCAGCCGTTAAAAGCGGAGCTTTCTATTGTCCAGACATTAGAATTCTGTTTCCTTATCCCGACCCGATATTCTCGGTTCATGGCTTATTCTTGTGACACGGTGAGAATGAACTCAAGACGGAGGATCAACAACCTGATGTCATGAGTGTCGGTTAAAAACATCCCTCCTCTTTCCCTCTACTTCTATTCACCACTCTGGCTTCATGTTTATTCCCAACCGCCTATCACCTCACACGTCTCGCCGTCCTGCTCCGCTTTCCCTGTGTTCCTCTGTCCCCTCTTAACAGATTGCGACGGCTCCAGCGATTTATCTTTTATACGCATTTCGCTTCTTCTTTTCCCTTCCCACGCCATTTATTCTGGCGTCTCCCCGCTTACTTGCCAGACGCAAAGAAAGGTCTCGGGTAGATAGATAGATAGATAGATAGATAGATAGATAATTAGATACTTTATTCATCCCCATGGGGAAATTCAACTTTTTTTCCAATGTTCTATACACTTGTTGTAGCAAAACGAATTACATACAATACTTAACTCAGTAAAAAATATGATATGCATCTAAATCACTATCTCAAAAAGCATTAATAATAGCTTTTAAAAAGTTCTTAAGTCCTGGCGGTAGAATTGTAAAGCCTAATGGCATTGGGGAGTATTGACCTCTTCATCCTGTCTGAGGAGCATTGCATCGATAGTAACCTGTCGCTGAAACTGCTTCTCTGTCTCTGGATGGTGCTATGTAGAGGATGTTCAGAGTTATCCATAATTGACCGTAGCCTACTCAGCGCCCTTCGCTCAGCTACCAATGTTAAACTCTCCAGTACTTTGCCCACGACAGAGCCCGCCTTCCTTACCAGCTTATTAAGACGTGAGGCGTCCCTCTTCTTAATGCTTCCTCCCCAACACGCCACCACAAAGAAGAGGGCGCTCTCCACAACTGACCTATAGAACATCTTCAGCATCTCACTACAGACATTGAATGACGCCAACCTTCTTAGGAAGTACAGTCGACTCTGTGCCTTCCTGCACAAGGCATAATGATGGAATAATCGTCAACTGTTTATTCATGTCTATAGATGTCGCCTGACCTGCTGAGTTGCTCCAGCGTTTTGTGAGTTGCTTTGGATTACATCATGTGCAGAATTACACATGTTTAAAATATTAAAATATATGTATTTTGAAACTGTGAAATGGATGGAGACACAAGAATGAGGGAATCATTCACAAATGATTCACACTGCATGTGATTTCGGAGATTGACTTGTCGGGGGAAATGTGAACGGAAGAAATTGTTGCAGGAATAAATTGCAGCACAAAAATAACCAAAATAAAGTGGCATGCAAATGTTTGGGCACCCCTGGTCAAAATTTATGTTACTGTGAGCAGCTAAGCGGATAAAAATTACCTGATATCGAAAAGACAAAAAGTTAAAGATGACACATTTATTTAATATTTTAAGCAAGATTATTTTTTTTATTATTTCCATCTTTTACAGTTTCCAAATGACAAAAAAGGAAAAGAGTCCGAAACAAAAGTTTGGGCGCCCTGCACAGCTCAGCAGTGGGCACGGAGAGCAGTGTAAAAATCTCGGGTGCCAGTATCTCCGAGGACCCAGCACAGGTCCAGCGCAGTAATGCAATCGCGATAGCATGACAGGGGTTTGACAGCATTAGTTGCTTGATTAAATACAGTATATCACGGATGTCCCAAAACAGTGAAACTCCCTCGGCACTGTCCCATCATACACTCACACGGGGTCAGGCGCAGAGTGCAGCTTCTTCTGCACCGTCACATCACACACCATGAGAAATATACAAAACATATTACGCACTAGCTGAGGCTGTCATATTATATATAAACGAATATTATATTATTTATGAGTGAGACATCGCTCGAACAAACTCATACTGAGGTGCACATAGTGGAATGGATAACAGAATCGCGGAACATAAGACTGCAGAGATACACGGTGAAGGTAGCAATTTCGAATTGCTCAGTGAAATATATTCACATAAATGTTACTGGAACATGACACGCGCTGTATTTCAGAGGTTTGTTCCTACCAAATTCTGATCTTACTTAGGCACTTATTCACTTAAATTAATTAATTTCAATATTCTCTTTATTTTCATACAACGTGTACAGATTTGTGTTGCCAAGCCATAGAAAGTTTCAGATCAGGCGCTAATCACATGGCTCTATGTGGTTGAGCAACGAAGACGGGCCGAACGGTCTGTTTGCCATATGAATCTATTACACAGGGCGTACTGCTCCATAACACGTCATCATTCATAAGTGCACTGCCCATCTCACACGTTTAACATAGCCGACTGCAGAAGACGCTTGTCCTAACAAATAGTTCTGGGAATACAGAATCTTTTTTTACTTCTTTTTTTTTACTAGATTTAGTATATTTAATTGATTTGAGGAAGAGCTGGAAAGTTGGAGAAAATTATACGCCTGCTCACACTGTATCAGATGTGCGCAGGTTCTGGACGGAGACGACACACCTTCCGCTCGAGCAGAGCCTGACAAACACAAAATGAAACCCACACTCTCACAGTGCAATAGAGACTGACAGACAAAGAATGAAACCCACATTCTCGCACTGTAGCAGAGACTGGTATTTATAGAATGAATTCACTGAACCAGAGAGTGACACCTATAGAATCCAACACTCTCAGTTTATACCAGGGGCTGAAGTCTACAAAATGAACCACACAGTCTCACACTGCACTGGAGACCGATGGGTACAGAATGAACCGCCCCTCTTCGCACTCTGCCCGCGACAGGCAGGTGGAGAATGAAACACACACTCTCATATAATCGGACTGAATGTCTCCCGTTTGTTGATTGTCCCTGCACTGCTATCGTTTCCTCTCAATAATTTGTATTTCAAGTGGATTGCAAATCAGCCCTCTCTTCATTTCCGGATTGAAACGTACTCTCTGTTCCCCCAACCCAATGTTTTTTTTTCATTCATGAGGCTACCGTTGCATTCCGTGCGACCGTTTCAATGTCGTTTCTGTTTTCTTTTTCTCTGTCCCTTAATCAACTTGCAAGTTCAACCGTATAATATCTTGTTTGAAGCCTTCGCTGTCGGGAGAGAAAGGCATGAACAGAGACATCGACAAATAGTTTAATACATGAAGGGGCGAGAGATCGAGCGTGTGAGGGAGGGAGAGAGAGAGAGAGAGAGGGAGAGAGAGAGAGAGAGAGAGAGAGAGAGAGAGAGAGAGAGAGAGAGAGAGAGAGAGAGATATGGAGGAAGTGAGTGCGTGTGTGTGACAGAGAGAGAGAGAGTTGGAGAGAAAGCGGGAGATGGAAAGTGAGTGTGTATGAGTGTGAGAGGGTGTGCGTGTGCGAGTGAAAGATGGAGAATGTGTGTATGTGTATGCGTGAGCGTGAGTATGTGTGTGTGTCTGTGTCTGTGTCTGTGTGCGTGTGTGTCTGTGTCTGCCTGTGTGTGTGTGTCTGTCTGTCTGTCTGTCTGTGTGTATGTGTATGCGTGAGCGTGAGTATGTGTGTGTGCGTGTGCCTCTAAGTGTGTGTGTCTCTGTCTGTCTGTATGTGTTTCTCTGGTGATAATGGTTTCTAATTTGAAATTACTTGGTGCCTCACCTTGTTTAGATGTCCTGCGTTTATTTCCACCAGGGCACTTTCGAGATAACCCCAAGTAAACCGGTATTTTATGATAAAGCAGCAGATAAAGTCATCTGTTTACTGAGTTGAATCCATAAATGACAGAAAAATATCACTCCAGTATTTACACCAGAGGCAAACGTATTGATGGTTGTGCTGGTAACACACGGGCAATGAGTGTCAGCGGTATCAGCCGATTTTATTCCTGAAGCTGAGAGAACGAAGAACATCGAACTGATTGTGATATTATTTACGAGTGGGACATCACTCGAATAAACTCATACTCTGGGGCACATTGAGGAACAGATAACAGAATCGGCAAACATAAAAGTGCAGAGATACACGGTGAAGGGAGTCATTTAGAATTGTTCAAGGATATCACCTGTCCGTTGTCGATAATATAATCCTGGAAGCTGACCGAGGGGACGTGGAATTCGCAATTCTCCGGCTTTATGAATATTGTTTTCTCCTCCAGTCTCTGCAGGACTTGACGGACATGATGAAAGTGTTGCTGGGGACAGCTGGAAAATATTAGGATCTAATCTGGGTAGACAGAGACAGAGCGGTTAATAAAGTCTCTTAGTACATCGTTAATCAAGGCTTGAAAAACCGCGGGGGCATTGGTGAGGTCGAAAGGCATAATCAAGTACTCGAGGCGGCCTAAAGGGGTATTGAATGCCGTCATCCACTCGCCCCCTTCCTTTATTCGGACCATATGGTAGGCGCTTAGCAGGTCCAACTTCGAGAAGATGGCGGCTCCGTGAAGTGCTTCGAACACAGAACTTATAAGCTGCAGTGGGTACTTGTTCTTTATGGTTATATGTTTTAGGCCTCGGTAGTCGATGCAGGAACGGAGAAAACCATCCTTATTTCCCCACAGAGAAGAACCCTGCGCCCACCCGGGAGAATGAGGGTCGGATAATGCCCGCCGCGAGAGATTCACTGATGTAACCCACCTTTGCAATCCTCTTTGGCTGGGACAAGTTATACAGCCGACTGGTGGGTAGATGGGCTCCGGGGAGAAGGTCGATTGCACTATCGTATGGTCGGTGTGGAGGCAGGGAAAGGGCGCGTTGTTTACTAAACACTTGTCCCAGGTCGTAGTATTCCGCTGGATCCATGGACAAGTCGGGGGGTTCAACGGCAGATGAGGTCGTGGCGGTTCTTACAGGGGAAAGGGCCGACTGTAGACAGGTGGAGTGACAAAACGGACTCCAATTGGCTATCTTCCCGGCGGACCAATCAATATAAGGATTATGCCGGCTTAACAGGGTACCCAAGAACTATAGGAGCTTGAGGAGAGGAAATTAAGTTAAATTGTACCTGCTCCCGATGGCTCCCAGCGAGGATCAAAGACAGTGGTGGTGTACGGTGAGTTATTCGGGCCAGAAGTCTTCCGTCCAGTGCCCGGGCTTCCAGAGGGGTACTCAACGGCTCCCGAGGGATTCCAGCCTAGGAAGCAATTTTTTCATCCAACAGATTGCCCTCAGCACCGGAGTCTCTCAAGTTTAGGAACTGTTGGCTTAGCTTACAGTAGCTTGGATCTGCATCCCGGATTGGGGAACAGAAGGGAATATTGTCTGACTCACCAGCATCCCCCTTTCTACTGGTGAGCCCTCCATTTTGGCCAAAGGGAACAGGTAGCACGAAAATGGCCAGACTGACCGCAACAGAAACAATCCCCAGCTCTGAATCCCCGGAGTCGCTCTGTGGGAGAAAGACGGCTCCATCCCAGCTGCATTGGATCCTCTCCCGGGGTGGTGGAAACGGCCAGGTCGGGTGCTATTCTACGGACGGGAAGAGGAGAGAAGGTAGGGCTGGGAGAAGATGTTAAAGCGTGCCATGGGGTGCCAAATGAGTAGGACGACCGTTTCTCTCTCTCTCTCTGACGTTCTCCGAGTCGGTTTTTCAACCTGGTGGCCAGGTAGATAACTGAATCCAGGCTGTTAGTGTCATCCCTAGCAGCCAACTTGTCCTTTACCTTATCACAGAGGCCTTGCCGGAATAGCTGCTGCAGTGCCTCATCATTCCAACCCGAGTCGACCGCTAGCGTCCAGAACTCCACGGAGTATTCGGCAACACTACGTCAGCCTTGACGGAGGGTGAGTAGACGCTTAGCTGCATCCCAGGGTACTTAAAGAGGTGGCTCTAGGAATCGTGGACGCATTAGTAATCTTTTTCCAATGATCTATAGATTCAGGATCAGTTTCTGCTGATTGGAGGGTGGCTAATGTTGTCCCAATTTTTCAAGAAGGGAGGGAGAGAGAAAACAGGGAATTATAGACCGGTTAGCCTGACGTCGGTAGTAGGAAAGATGCTGGAGTCTATTATAAAAGAGGAAATTACGACACATTTGGATAGCAGTAGAACGATGTCCGTGTCAGCTTGGATTTATGAAGGGAAAATCATGCTTGACTAATCTTCTGGAGTTTTGTGAGGATGTAACTATGAAAATGGACAAGGGACAGCCAGTGGATATAGTGTACCTGGACTTCCAGAAAGCTTTTGATAAAGTCCCACATAGGAGATTAGTGGGCAAAATTAGGGCACATGGTATTGGGGGCAGAGTACTGACATGGATTGAAAATTTGCTGGCTGACAGGAAACAAAGAGTAGCGATTATCCTGTTCCTGTCGGAATGGCAGGCTGTGACCAGTGGGGTACCGCAAGGTTCGGTGCTGGGACCGCAGCTATTTACAATATATATTTATGATTTAGATGAAGGGACTAAAAGTAACATTAGAAAATTTGCTGATGACACAAAGCTGGGTGGCAGTGTGAAATGTCAGGAAAATGTTATAAGAACGGAGGGTGACTTGGACAGGTAGTGTGAGTAGGCAAATGTATGGCAGATGCAGTTGAATGTGGATAAATGTGAGGTTATCCACATTGGTGGCAAGAACAGGAAGGCAGATTACTATCTAAATGGAGTTAAAGTAGGAAAAGGGGAAGTACGACGAGATCTAGGTGTTCTTGTACATTAGTCAATGAAAGCATGTATGCATGTACAGCAGGCAGTGAAGAAAGCTAATGGAATGCTGGCTTTTATAACATAAGGAATTGAGTATAGGAGTAAAGAGGTCCTTCTGCAGCTGTACAGGGACCTGGTGAGCCCCACCTGGAGTACTGTGTGCAGTTTTGGTCTCCAAATTTGAGGAAGGACATTCTTGCTATCGAGGGAGTGGAGCGTAGGTTCAAAAGGTTAATTCCAGGAATGGCGGGACTGTCATATGTTGAAAGATTGGAGTGACTGGGCTTGTATACACTGGAATTTAGAAGGATGAGAGGGGATCTGATTGAAACATATAAGATTATTAAGGGATTGGACACACTGGAGGCAGGAAGCATGTTCCCGCTGATGGGTGAGTCCAGAACTAGAGGCCACAGTATAAGAATAAGGGGTAGGCCATTTAGAACAGAGAAGTGGAAAAACTTTTTCACCCAGAGAGTGGTGGATATGTGGAATACTCTGCCCCAGAGGGCAGTATAGGCTAAGTCTCTGGATGCTTTCAAGAGAGAGTTAGAGAGAGCTCTTATAGATAGTGGGGTCAAGGGATATGGGGAGAGGGCAGAAACGGGGTACTGCTTGTGTATGATAAGCCATGATCACAGTGAATGGCGGTGCTGGCTAGAAGGGCCGAATGGCCTACTCCTGCACCTACTGTCTATTGTTTACCGCGGACGGGATGTCAAAAATCTTCCTTATTTCTGAGATGAAGTTGGGGAAGGAAGAGCAGGTCTCTGGCTGATTATCCCAAATCGCGGTGGCCCATGCTAAGGCATTTCCTTGCAACAACCCCATAACGTAAGCTATTTTTGATATGTCCATGGCGTACGTGGATGGCTGCTGCTCGAACAACAAAAAGCATTGCAGTAGCAAAGCCCGGCACTTCCCCAGATCTCCGGCGCAGGGTTCTGGTTCAGGTACGTGTGTCTCTCTTAGCGGACGTGTTGTTGACGCATTGGGCGTCGTCAGTACAGGCTGTCTGGGCTGGTCAGACAGAGTTCCCGGAG
Source organism: Hemitrygon akajei (assembly GCF_048418815.1). Taxonomy (NCBI): domain Eukaryota; kingdom Metazoa; phylum Chordata; class Chondrichthyes; order Myliobatiformes; family Dasyatidae; genus Hemitrygon; species Hemitrygon akajei. The sequence goes on along the minus strand of NW_027331981.1, from coordinate 2,279,103 downwards.
ACGACGGGGTCAGATGGGTAGATAATCGGTCGATCTGTTAACTGATCTTTCTTACGTTCACTGACAGGGAACGGAGGTTCTCCATGACATGCCGGAGAGGGAGGCCTGGCTGGCGAGGGCTTGTTGCAAGGAATTCGCGTTGGCTGGGTTCATTGTGGCCAGTATGTTCTGTCGCACGGGGCGACTGAGGAGAACCCCAGTGCAGGTCACCGGCACGTCGGCTGAGTCGGGGAGGCTGGCGTAGACGTGAACGTAGAACAGCAAACCGGAGAAATCTTGACACGGAGACGGGATTTACAGGGACTATCATGAAATTAGGGCTGAACTAAGAACTAACGGTTCTAATCGGACAAGGGAACGAAGTAGCTCACGAGAATAGACCAACAAACTGGCAACCCGGGATAGTGACGCCATCGGACTTATTGCAGTCTCTGATGAAAACCAGGTGTGCTGTAATTAAGTGAACCAGCTGTAAATGGAAATTTAATGACTGAAATTAGGGTATAATCAGGGCGAAAGAAGCGTTAAAGAGGTACAGCCAACCAGAACCATGACAGAAACCCGCCCTAACGTTCAGGGAGATTTTCACGACTCTTTTGAAAGCAGGCCTCAGTAAAGACAATATTGGCGGTTTACCGATTAGTGTATTGTATGCTGTGTATCATGAGCACATGAAAGCTCGGAAGCCGCCGGCTGCCCCTCCTGCTCCTCCTGCCTCCTCACTGTACCATCGTTAGCTGAACTGCAGGACGTAGGAAAGAAGGCCATACAGGAGGAGACCGGGAAATGGCGTATTCACAACCTCTTCCGGACCTAGGGGGCTGTCCGCGTTCCTCCGACATTGAAGATTAATTTGATGTGGACCCGGGAGGACCCTAGGCCTTATGTACCTCTGGGTGTCCACTGGGCTAAGGGAAATGATCTACGATTTGTTGCTCTGGTGGATACGGGAGCAGGTCATACTGTGATCCCGGGCGATCCCGATATGTGGAGGGGACTGGAGTATAATATTGAAGGGATAGGGGATGTAACGATCGCCGACAACGCACCGCGTTCTGTATCTGTCCTGATTGATGAAACCTCCGAAAGTATCTCAGGAATGAATGCATTGCGCGGAATGCAGTTGAAGGGTCCTTTAATTTTGGGATCTGGAGCATGCAGGTGGTAGTCGGAAGGGCTAAGTGGAAGCCCCTGATTATCCCCCCACCGACGCAGATTTCGTCAATTCTACAATTACGGATACCGGGGCGACACAGCGAAATAACTGATACTGTTGCCTCATTGTAGCAAGCTGTGGTATTAAGACTTGCCACGTTCCTGTACAATAGCCCGGTCTGGCCGGTAAAGAAGACAGACGGGTCCTGTCGAATGACTGTTGATTATAGAGAATTGAATCGATACTCTCCCCCGCCGAGTTCCGCTATGCCTGACATAGGGACGACGGTTGATCATATTACGGATGATACAGATGGTCGATGATATGCTGTTATTGATCTTGCCAACCCCTTCTTTTCGATTCTCTTGAAGGAGGAATCACAGGAGCAGTTCGCGTTCACCTGGAACAGTTGGCAGTATTCCTTTACTCGTTTGCCACAGGGGTATGTTCATAGTCCTATCTTATGCCACGGGATAGTGGTGCGTGATTTGGAGACTAACGTCAGAATACACCACTATATCGGTGATGTTATGTTACAGGGACCTGACGAAGGCAGTGTCGCAGAGACACTGTGGTCCAGGGGTGTCAAACTCATTTTAGGGCACGGGCCGGATTGAGCAAAATGCAGCTTCATGCGGGCCGGATCAGTCGGACGTGTGCGAACGCAGCTTTCGTTGCCTCAGTTTTTTCAGCCTGTTCTCATGTGTCTCAGTCTCTGCTATAACTACAAAGTGTTTCACTCCTCCCCAGGAGGAGAATTAGTCCAGATACTGCTGTCTTGCAGCACAGCCGAAGGGCCTGTATTTTGTTGCAGATTTTCTATGTTTCTAAGGTGCTGCACGTGAGGCTGCTTAACAAGATGACAGCTCATGGAATTACGGGAAAGATACTTGTCTGGATCGAAGACTGGCTGACTGACAAGGGAGAAAGAGTCAGAATAATGTGGACAATTCTGTTTTGCTGTCGGTAACTAATGGTGTTCCGTAGGGGTCAGTATTGAGACGGCATCTTTTCTTGTAAAGTCTGAATGATATGGAGGACGGAATTGATACCTTTATGAGGAACTTTGCAGTTGATACAAAAATAGGTATGGGACAGGTACTTTAGAACAAATCGAGATTATGCAGAAGGACTTCGATAGATTTGGAGAACAGGCAACGAAGGTGCAGAGAAATACCGGGTATGGAAGTGTAGATTCATGTACAATGCAAGAGATAGGGCGTAGAAAAAAATAAATGAGAGAAAAATCAAAAATCAGATGTTCATAATACTTGGGTGTGCTTGAGCAGGTGACCCTAAACGTTTGCTTGCAGATTGAGTTGATTAAGGATGACAACTGTAACGTTAGCATGTAAGAGCAAGGATGTGATACTGTAGCTTTATAACGCATTGGTCAGATCGCTCTTGGTGTATTGTGAGCAGTTTCCGACATCTTATCTAAGAAAAGATGTGCTCGTATTGGAGCGAATCCCGAGAAGGTTCACGAGAATGATTCCAGGAATGAAAGGGGTAATGTATGAGGACAATTAGATGGCTTTGACCCTGTACTCGCTGGTCCAGAAGAAAGAGAGGGGATCTAATTGAAACCTATTAAATATTGAAAGGCCTTGACAGAGTAGCTGTGAAGAAGATTCACCTCACACTGTGTGAGTCTGGGACCAGAGGCCACGGCCTCAATATACAGGGCGTCCACTGAAAGCAGAGATGAGGAGGAATTTCTTCAGTTAGGGACTGGTAAATATTTGGAATTCATTGCCACGGACGGAGTAAAGGTCAAGTCATTGAGTGTATTTTAAATGGATGGTGAAAGATTGTGGGGAGAAGACGGGATAATGGGGTTGAGATCGATAATCAATTGGACATGAAGGAATGGCGGAACAGACTCGATTGGCTGAGCAGCCACTGTCTCATATCTCATGCTTCATGGTCTGAAGAAGAGGCTAGTGAGGTTACATTAGGGTTAGAGTATTGTTAGGGTATCCATGTCTGGATTAGTGTATTCAGTTTTGGTCGTTCTGCTACAGGAGTGAGGACGTCAAGCTGGACTGAGTACAGTGGAGATTTACGAGAATGGTGCCGGTACTCGAGGGGCTGGGTTCTGGAGAGAATTTGGGCAGTTTGGGAATTCACACCTTGAAGTGCAGGAGATTGAGGCTGACCTTGTTCCAAGCTTTGAGTGTACAGAAATGGGGAATGTGTGCAGTCCTTTTCCCACTTTTGTGGAATCAACAACCAGACGGCACCGGTTTAAGGTGAGAGAGGATTGATTAAATAGGGATTCCAGGGTAAAATTATTAATCCACTGTCCTTTCCGGTTCATTGTTTAACTAACACGATGAGTTCACTCTCAGGTTGGAGGAGCAGCACCTCATATTACATCCGGGTAGTTTACTCCCCGATGGCATGAACATCCATGTCTTTAACTTCTACCTCCACCTTTTCTTTTCATCAGCCCACACGCCCGTCTCCTCCATTCTGTCTCCCCACTTCTCTCTTCTCCACTGCGGATCGTCTCCCTCTGCTTCATCTTTTACTTATTTTTTCCCCATGGTCCGCTCTCCTATCCTATCAGATTCCTTCTTTTCATCCCTTTGCATTTTCCGCCTACCACCTCACAGCGTCTCACTTCATCTCCCACCCACTCAGCTTCAGTCATATCTGGCTTCACCTATCATCTACCAGCTTGGACTCTTTCCACTCCCCGCACCATCTTATTCCGGCTTCTCCCCACTTCCAGTCCCGATGAAGGGTCTCGGCAGGAAATCTCTGTTTTGCTTTATCCTCCTCTATAGAAGCTACCTGACCTCCTGTCTTCCTCCAACATTTTGTGTATGTTACTCTGCATCTCCAACATCTGCCGAATCTCATCAGGACAGAGAGCAGAATGCACAGCCTACATCGGGTCTCACTAATGTCGAGGAGGCCACACCTGGAAAACTGGAAACAGTAAATGACCCGACAGGCACGATGTTGAAAAGTTGCCTCATATGGAAGGACTGTTTGGGACCCTGACTAGTGGTGAGGAGAGTGGTCTGGGGCAGATCTAGCATTTCATCCACTTGCAGAGTTGGCTTCCAGCCCCTACACCCCTCCTTATCGCTGTAAAACTCTCTCTTTTGTGGGCAACTCTTATACTTGGTGGTGAATCGCCACAATAACAGGACCCTCTGATTTGTTCACTCCATTGTCACCAGGTGGCGCTCTGCCGCAATAAAGCTGAGAGACAGAAATGTGACGCTGCAGCCTGCTGAAATGTTTATTCAAGATTCAAGGTTGTTTAATTCCCTTTTTAGCAAACACGTGTAAATGAGGTCGAAATAATTATTATTCCGGCTCCAATGCAACACAAAACGACAAATGTAACAGCATATATCCACAGCTTATATACTGTGCACGGATGGATTGTATATCCATAAAGTGACGCTCGGCACTGGATGGCTGAAAATAAGATGACAGACAGGAAATTATAAAATAGAGGTCGTGTGGAATGTTGGATTAGTGGGTAAAGATATTTATCAGCCTTACTGCTTAGGAAAAGTAGCTGTTTAGAATCTGGTAGTCCTGGGGAGGATGCTGCGTAGTCTACCCCCGATGAGAGTGGGACAAACAGTCCATGAGCGGGATGGGTGGAGGCACATGATGAAAATCAGGTAGATGCTTGATCTCAAGAGAGGGAATCTGGAAAATACCTATCAGATGCCTTTTAGAACAGCTTGTAATTGTGCTAACTAAGGAAAAGTTAATTCTGGATTGAGTGCTGTGTAATGAACCAAATTTGATTAGGGAGCTTATGGTAAAGGAAACATGTGGATGCAGTGATCATAACAGGTTAGAATTCAGCCTGCACCTTGAGATGGGAAAGGCTCAACAAGTCATCATTATTAGTGGAGTGAAGGGAACTGCGGAGGCATGGGAGATCACTATCAGGGATGATGGCAGAATAGCAATGGCTGGAGTTGCTCAAATTGACAGCCTCAGGGTTGAAGAGAAACACATCAGATTCCACCTGCGCAGCTTCAACCTGAAGGCAGGAATATCGATTTCTCCGTCCAGTAAAAAAAAATCACTGCCCATCGCCTCTCCTACTCTCCACTCTGGCCATGCACCTTTAAAGTTATGTAAATGTGATGTCACCATTCAGTCCGAGAGGACTATTCATAAGGATGTAGCGGTGTGCTACACGCAGCGCTGAAATAACGACACGTAGTCGGTGAGCTGCAGTTGCAAAAGGGATTTATTCGAACATCGCGGCCTCGCTTTAAGGCCTTCTTGATCCTGATACTCTATCAGGATGCTCAACAAATACCCTATTGTTTGTGAAAGTGTTCGAAATTCAGGGTCAAATTAGCTCACCTCTGCTGATAAATCATCCCATGTATTACACTGCTAAAACCGCTCTGACTGGCTCCATAGCTACTCTTAAGATTTCTTTCTGCTGAGGGATTAAAACCGTGCATAGAATTCGATGTGTAGCCTCATTAGTACCCTGTACGCTGGTAGCTACACCGACCCATTACATAATCTCTACTCCTTGTGCGGGGATTAGAGATTATGCCATTTGAACTACTACTTGAAATCTGCCTTTTGAACTACTTGATGCAGAATCACAACGTCGTCATTAGATTTCCTTCCTGTGTTTCTGTGTTCTCAGCAGATTGGACATCTCGCATCCCGTTCCCTCCTCTAGGCGATTAAGCAGTGAACAAATTTAGTGAGCATATAAACATGGACGATAGCATGTCTCTAGGGTTAGTCCTTCGCTGTGGGTGTAAGATATGGGACACCCGGGAATCTTCCAGTCTCCCAGATGGCCATATCTGTGCCTGGTGCACCGAGATGCAGCTTCTGAGAGAACGTGTTAGGGATCTGGAGCTGCGGCTTGATGACCTACAGCTTGTAATGGAACGTGAGCAGGAGATCGATAGGAGCTACAAGGGGTTAGTCACCCCGAGGCTGCAGGAGTTATATAAGTGGGTGATTGTCATGGAAAGACAGTAATCGTTATCTCGTGTTGGATGCTGTTGAGGGGATGACCACAGGGGGGGTCTCTAGTATCTGAGCTCTTCCCATTTTTTCCATGACAATCACCCACTCATCTAACTCCCGCAGCCCGTCCTGCAGGTCCAACTCCTGCAGGTCTCTGGCACTGAGCCCGGTTCCGTGAAGCAGAAGGGAGGGAGTAAGATGAGGAATACGGTAGTCATAGGGGGTCGCATAGTGAGGGGAACAGACAGGAGGTTCTGTCAGCCTGATAGAGATAGTGTTCCATCCCAGGTGCCAGGGTACGGGATGTCTCGGATCGGGTACAGTGTATTCTGAAGGGAAAGGGTGAACAGCTAGAAGTCTTGGTACACGTCGGTACCAATGACATAGGTAGAAAAAAGAGAGGAGGTCCTGAAGAGAGAATTCAGGAGTTACGTAGGAAGCTGGAAAGCAGGATAGTAATCCAGGGTAGTAATCTCAGGATTGCTGCCCGTGCCACATGCTAACGAGCGCAAGAATAGCATGACCAGGCATATCATTGCATGAGTGATAGACTAGTGTAGGGGACAGGGTTTTGGTTTCCTGGATCCTTGGGGCATCTTCGGGGAGGTGCGGCCTGTTCAGAAACGACGGATTACAGCTGAACCGAAGGCGGTGCAAAATCCTAGAGAGGAGCTCTAATAGAGCTGTTAGGGAGCGATTAAACTAATTTGAATTTAGTTTGCGATCCGGAGTGATAGGACTGAGGAAGTGGAAAACAGAAATAAATCAGAGATAGCGTGCAACAGAGATGACAGAAAGCAAAGGCAGAAGATGAGGCTTAATCACAGCCAGTGGGATGAGTTACCGGGTAATAGAGGCGTGGTGCAGTAAAAACAGTAAATCCTGGACTGGAAGTGTTGCATTTGAATACAGCAGCATGAGAAATCAAATGGACGATCCTAAAATCCAGATACACATTGGCAAGTATGACGTTGTGGCCATCTCCGAAACTTAGCTAAAGGATGGCTGCCATTGGGAGCTGAATGTCCAAGGATATACGGTGTATCGGACAGATAGGTTAGTAGACAGGGGAGGGGTGTGTACCCCTGTGTATAAGAAATGATATTAAATCATTAGAAAGGGATGACATAGGATCGGAAGCTGTAGAGTCTCTATGGTTTGAGTTAAGAAATGGCAAGGGTAAAAGTACCCTAATGACAGCTGTATACAGGCTTCCAAACAGCAGCCGGGATGTGGAAAAGGCGTGTCAGAGGGGCAATATCATGATAATCATTACAAATGTTAACATGCTGGTAGATTTGGAAAAACAAGCCGCTACTGGACCGCAAAAGAGAGAATTTGTGGAATGTCGAAGGGATGGCTTTTTAGAATAGCTTGTTGTCGAGCCCACTAGGTGATCAGCTGTGCTGGATTAGGGGTTGTGCAATGATCTGGAAGTGATAAGATAGTTTCAGGTTAAGGAACCCTTAGGGAACAGTAATCACAATATGATAAAGTTCACTTTGAAATTTTAGAAGGAGAAACTAAATTCCAACGTGTCGTTATTTATCTTATAAGAATCACTGTGGTTATAATTAAAACTATTATCATAGACTACAAGCAGAAGCATTCCCCAGAAGTCTCCAAAAATGTTAAAAGGCCATGGCCAGGTTCTCTTACTATCGGTGAACCCATGCATCTTTTCTCCAATTCCCTTAATTTTCTGGATTTCCTGAGTGATATGCTGAGATAGATCTGTAACATTAGAAGCCTCATCTGGAATATTCCTTTCCTTTGACAGCAAATGTCACTCCTTTCTCTGCTGGCAATAAATCCAATGCCATCCTATTCTGTAAAACTGCCATCCTCAGAGCTGATATTTCAGTAGTTAAATCCTTGATCCGGGTCTGGATATCAGTTAAAAACTTTGCAGTGTTATTCGCCAACTGTTCTAGTGCAGCTGCCAACTTTAATACTTCTCACGAATTTCGGTCTAACCCATAGAAAGGAAAAGATATCATCCAAAATTTCTCACTTTCTGTAGTTTTTCTCCTATTTCGTTCTAGCTGATTATGATGAGAAATGTTGGCTAATGAATATATAGAGGGTACTACATAAGCTGAGTAGCAACATCCCGTCCAATTTCTCACCGTGTTAGTTCCCTTGTCATCATAAGGCCCTGAGAGCCACGGATGTGCCTTCTTACCACATACACAATAAGTTCCGTTAGCAGCGTACGGAGGGGGATCAGTCCTAATTTCTGTACAAGAGTTATTTCCCAAAAACATTTCCTCTATTCTTCCAGTACGACAATAACAGATTCCATTTACCTTACTCAGAGTATGGGAAGGTTGTACAGAAGTTCTCTCAGGTCACTTCTGTAGGTATTCGTAAATAGCATCCCTTAAAACAGTGACACCCACAATTCTGGGTTGTGCTACATCCTGATATCCACCATCGATCCAATAATGCGTCTCAGGATTTACTCAAAGAATTCATAATTCTCACAGGTAACATCTCACGACGATTCAAAGGAACTCCTTCCAAGGGCATTCCTGGTTCCGCATGCTGGGGTAACCTGGCACATACCCAGCAAGCCGACTGCCTTTTTCGTTCTGCATATGTGTGGCATAGAGAAAGGAAAGTATTTGTTTGGAAACTTGGAGGACATAATACAAAAAGTAACATTAGTACAGTCATCAAGATATTATTCCCCCTTCGTTTCTCCTACTTCCTTAACGGCGGGTTTACAGTCAGTTCGATGAATCCACCTTGGTTGCCCCTCCACACTCACGGCCGTGCGTGTGGTCAGCAGCACCTGATAGGGTCCTTTCCACCGAATGCCCAATTTCTTTCTGTCCCAATGCTTTATCAAGACAAAGTCTCCAGGATTAACAGTGGGATAGTACCCTTTAGCTTGATCCTCTAACTCTTGGTGGACCTGGAGAAACTGCGAATGTAAACGTTGGAAAATCTTTGGTTAGTTTACACATCTTTTTTTCCATTTCCTCCCCTATAGTATGCATCTCTATTTTATCAGGGAGGAGATGAGTTAACCCGGTGTCCATCGCGTACGTATAGGCTTTCGATAAAGGATTTCTGATGAGGATAATCCAGCTTTAGTGGAGAGCATGAAGCTCATATGGAACAATACCAGACGTAAAACCTTAAACCAGGTTAGTCCAGTTTCTTGCATAAGTTTAGTTAGTTTATTCTTTAAGGTTCCATTTGCTCGTTCCACTATGCCAGCGGCTCTTGGATGGTGAGCACAGTGAAATTGCTGTTTTATTGCCAGTTCTTTACAGTTTCTGTTTTCATTTATCTTAGTAATAAACTGAGGGCTATTGTATGAGCTTATTGATTCAGCAAATCCCAAACAGGGAATCACTTCTCTTAGTAATATTTTTACAACAGTATATCAGTGGTGGGTACAGCATCTATCTGTCTGCTAAATACATCTACTATTACCAAGCAATGTTTACAATAATGTGCTCTAGGTAGTTCTATAAAATCAAGTTGTAAAGAAGAAAAAGGTCCACCAGTTCCGGAAACACAAGGCATTCCCTTTCCAGCATTCGTGTTTTTTTTTCATGCTGTGGCTCGCTTTTCAGCTGCTTCCTGGAAATCAGGGTGCCACCAAGATATTAACCATTCCCTCCTTGCCCAAGTGTGTAGAATTATTTACATAATCTATTAAGATAGATAAGAACACAGAAGGAACACAAACCTGTCCTACAGGTGTCACCCATAAATTTGTCTGAGGTTGAAGGTGGTAACCCATTTGGGATGGTAGTTTGCGTTCTCCTTCAGCGGCGTCCCCGTGGAACTTATATATTCCCCTGATGTTAGTTACGTTTTCCTTCATGTCCGCCATACCCGTCCTTAGATTTTGTCTAATAAGAGCTTGCTGGTCTCCCGAAGGGACTAAAAATGTGGGGTACGGGAGTCTATGTAAAAGTTCGCCGTTTAATCTGTTTGAGATTTCTTCTCCACAGGCTTTTTCATGTTAGCATTCGAAACGTTAATCAACGAGGAATTCAGTTTTGGCTTGAATTTTTAGCTCCTCCACTGAAGCCCTCACTCAGGCCCTGTTTATTTTGTTCCAAATAGTTGTGGACTCCCTCTTCAGTGCCTTCTTCATTTATGACTTTCCATTGTTTGTTTAAGGTCTTCTACAAAGAATTGGTTCTGTGGTGGATTCTCAAAGTCAGAACTGAGTACGCTGTCAGACTGCACTTTAGTCTGTTGCTAGGATACAGGCACGAGTCAGAGCAAGTAGCTCAGCGTTCTGGGCGGAGACAGCTGCTGCAAAGGAGACTTGCTCAATTACTACACTGTTGTCACTTATCGCATAGACTGAACATCGTTTTCCTGCTGGATCCACAAAAGAGCTTACAGCCTCATAAAACGTTGCCTCGGGCTGGAAGGGGTATTGCGGAAGGGATGGGAGAGTCTGTCCTTCTCTCACGGTGATCCGGACGGGGGTTGGGGAGGGGGAGCTGTTGGTGCGGTCGACTTCATGGCCTGAAATTTCCCAGAGATGTAGTACAACGTCCTGGTTGAGGTCAGTGTTAAAAAGGGTCTTGCCAGATGTCCCGTCTTCAACTTTGACTGCTTCGCGTATCGGAGTTGGCCCGCGGCCAAGTCTTGACCGTCTCCCTCGGTGCTGGAGACTTGTTTCGTCAGGGTGTAGGCAAGGAACCCAGGGCAAAGGCTGTGTGTTATATGGGGAACCACCATTTCTGTCTGCCGCCAAAGGAAATCCGGAACTTTGGCCAGTAATGCACTGCCCTCTCTTTCTTGATCTCTCCAATCACCGTGACTGGGAAACTCTGCTTATCGAGACGTGCATAATACTGGCTTTCCTCAGTTGAAAACTCTGTAGGATCATAGCACAGAGGGCCTGCCTCTGGCAGAGGGGGATCAAACGAAGTGGAATCCAATTTAAGTGCCCACCACTCGCGGAGCGTGGAGGGTTGTCGGTAACTGGGGAAGCTATCGGTTGTTCGCTAGCCCCAGGATGATATCCCTGACCGTGCATAGAATCTCAAATTCCAACGGACAGAGCAAGTCTCATTCTGCTAGATTACAACCCAGTGGGTGCAGACATGAATACGTGCATTCCATGCTTTGATTCCCGTTTCTGATCCCCCAGATATAGCCCGCTCGCTTCCTTCTTCCCGCTGAACATTTTCACCTTTAATATTAGTTCCCTCCGGGGTTGATCGGGATTCGAAAAACGTGTCTCAACAATATGTCAAAGCTCGTCATATTCCATTTTGATCATTGTCAGGCCAATCCATAGCATTTGGCTAACTTAACTGGTAAGCATTGGAATAGTAAGGCATTAAACTCGGGGGCTGTTTGGGGCTGGTGTGTGGGGACTGATTCCAACTATCAGAGGCAATTATAGTCTGCAATCTGTTCTGTCTGTTCATTTTCATTCTGGTTTCCCGCCTGTCACACCTGATAGGTTCGGTATCTTGATTCTGCTTCATCATTCTGCAGAGACAGAATACATTTTCCACGGTCGCATTAAACATTTGTATCGTACTGCGGACACACTGAGCAAACTGTGCTGTTTTTTTTCTTTTCTATCTGCGGCCTGGTTCATGATCATTATCATTTCCTGAGGCGTCCAGGGTGCATACACAGGAACTACTGGGGGCTTCTCGTAGATTGGGCAGCATTCGGGTGTGCAATTGTCTCTGTGGAGCCATTAACTCTGGGGTCTTATTGGATTCTTCCCTCCCTGTTTCGGAATAATCTTCGGTATTCCCTTTCCTTTCTGGATCTCAGAGCCTTCCCTTCCCTGCCACTGCTGTTTTACCCGAAAGGTCACTGTATCTGAGTACTCGGAAGATTGGGGTTCGGGAGAACCGGGCGCACTCGGCCCCTGATAAGGTAGAGATACTGTGCGTTTCCAATCCTCATCGTGGTCACTATCCTCAAACAGGGTCGGTATGCCGGACATGGGTTCGGGATCCCGTATTTGCCCCAGATCTCTCGCGTAGCACTGTCGATCTAAACCTTCTTGTGCATATCTGCCTTTGCCTGTTAACTGTGTTACTCTATCTGGCCGGTAAAGTGGAATTTCATTTGATGTCAGCTTTAGCTTTCCGTTCATTAATCAGGAATTTCCATTTCTTTCCACAGTTCTTTTTCGTCCATATGACTCGTTATCCCAAGTTCCTCCCAACGACCAAATATAGTTACGCAATTTCTTATTTAAGCATGCTGATAATCTACAATAGCTCCCAAAACGCCATTTGTTCCAGCAGAAATGTTATGACATTTTCCTAAAGTGACCCAAAATGCGCAAAAATGAAAAAAAAATAAAAATATTAAACTTGTGTACAGGTGCTACAATTTTTGCAACTGTGAAGCTGTTCCAGGTCAAATTTTACACGTACCGATTGCAACGGCTACTGGTGGTCTAATGTTACGCGGAACTCCTGACAAACTGACAGCAATCAGGGATGTCTGGGACAAGTGGGGAAGATTTCCCTCTAATGCACAACCCTGTCCTGAGGTCACAATGGATGAAAGACTGGTTCCATTCAGAGGTAATAAATGTCTGCCCTTTTATTGTTAGACTAGTCAATCACTGCTTCAATGAACACATGCTGTCGGTTAATTTAGCTAATGATATTTCCCCTTTTTGTGCTTTTGCAGATCGCCGTCCTTTCCGCCAGTACATGCCTAGCAAACCAATGAGATATGGGATAATGATATGGATGTGATCTACATGGATTTCAGTAAGGCATTTAACAAGGTTCCACACGGTAGGCTTATTCAGAAAGTTAGAAGGCATGGGATCCCGGGAATTTTGGCCAGATGGATTCAAAATTGGCTTGCCTGCAGAAGGCAGAGGGTTGTGGTGGAGGGAGTACATTCAGATTGGAGGGTTGTGACTAGTGGTTTCCCACAAGGATCTGTTCTGGGACATCTACTTTTCGTGATTTTTATTAACGACCTGGATGTGGGGGTAGAAGGGTAGGTTGGCAAGATTGCAGACGACACAAAGATTGGTAGTGTTGTAGATAGTGTAGAGGATTGTCGAAGATTGCAGAGAGACATTTATAGGATGCAGAAGTGGGCTGAGCAGTGACAGATGGAGTTCAACTCGAAGAAGTCTGAGGTGGTACACTTTGGAAGGACAAACTCCAAAGCAGAGTACAAAGTAAATGGCAGAATACTTGGTAGTGTGGAGGAGCAGAGGGATCTGAGGGTACATGTCCACGGTTCCCTGAAAGTTGCCTCACAGTTAGATAGGGTAGTTAAGAAAGCTTATGGGGTGTTAACTTTCATAAGTCGAGAGGTAGATTTCAAGAGTCGCGATGCAATGATGCAGCTCTATAAAACTCTAGTTAGGCCACACTTGGAGTACTGTGCTCAGTTCTGGTCGCCTCACAAGAGGAAGGATGTGGAAGCATTGGAAAGGGTACAGTGGAGATTTACCATGATGTTGCCTGGTTTAGAGAGTATGCATCATGATCAGAGATTAAGGGAGCTAGGGCTTTACTCTTTGGAGAGAAGGAGGACGAAAGGAGACATGATAGCGGATATTAAGAGGAATAGACAGAGTGGACAGCCAGCGCCTCTTCCCCAGAGCCCCACTGCTCGGTACAAGAGGACATGGCTTTAAGGTAAGGGGAGGGAAGTTCAAGGAGGATATTACAGGAAGGTTTTTCACTCAGAGAGTGGTTGGTGCGTGGAATGCACTGCCTGAGTCCGTGGTGGAGGCAGACACACTAGTGAAGTTTAAGAGACTACTAGACAGGTATATGGTGGAATTTAAGTTGGGGGGTTATATGAGAGGCAGGGTTTGAAGGTCAGCACAACATTGTGGGCCGAAGGGGCTGTAATGTACTTTACTATTCTATGTCTATATCTTTAAGGACAGCCTGTGATGTGTTTTCCAGTTACGCTTGGAGTATGCAAGTGAGTACGGGGAAGCCAGCTGTGGGAGGCCCGGAGAGAACGCAAGGCGTGCGCGTCATGTTGGACATGACAGAAGGGCTGAAAGGACACAATGTAACCTGTGACAACTTCTTCACGTCTCAGTACCTGGGTCAGGCGCTCCTGAAGAAGAAAATCACAATGGTGGGCACTGTGAGGCGGAAAGGCCGGAGCTGGCACCTGCTCTGATTGCAACAAGGGGGAGAGAAGTCTTGTCTTCTAAGTTAGCGTTCACCCATGACACCACAGTTGTGCCGTATATGGCAAAGAAGAGCAAGAATGTGATCCTCATCAGCACTTTACATAAGGCTGCAGAGGTAAGCGATCGGGGGACAGAAAACCAGCCTTCTTTCTGGACTACAATGCCAACAAATGGGGCGTTGAAAACCTTGACAAAGTCACGTGCACATACAGCTGTAAGAGCAGAACAGCCCGCTGTTCTCTCGTTATATTTCGAAAACATCACTGACATTTCCACATACAATGCCTTTACAATACAATGCCTGGAGGACAAGCAAAAGGGACTGGAGGAGGTACTTTTTGGAGGAGCTTGGAAAGGCGCTTGTGACTCTTTCTATGCAATGGCGAGAACACCTTCCCCACACAGCATTCTCAGCAGTAGTGTTAAGGGCAGTGCAGCAATCTGAACCTGGTCCTGCTCAACAAGTCCGAAAAGAGGCCAAAACAGAGGGACAGAAGAGAGGGAGATGCAAATTCTGCCCTGCAAAAAAGAACTGCAAACCATCGACTACTTGGAGCAAATGTGCTAGGCTCATATGCAAGGACCATGCACGCAGGGTTTCCCATGACTGCTTTGAATGTTTAGTTTGTTGGTTAAATGTTATTTCATGTTGAATTCATAGTTATAATTCGATAGTAGTTAGTAAGATTTTGTTATGATATAGCAGTGTGGGCAGTGTTTGCTGATCTTAATGGTTACAAATGGGTATATAATACTGGTTATAAAATAAACCCTAAAGTTCACAAATGCTGTTGCCATTTTCAGTTTCAATAAAATATATTACATTCTTTATGGTTGTTATGTTTTCATGTCTTAAGTAGAATAGGGCATTATATTGTGTGACAGTTTTGGTGTTTTCTCCAATGATGAGAGGTGTAAAACCTAAAAAATAACTGTCCCTCATCTCTGATACATTAGTTAAGGATTTGTCATACTTTTATTAATGTCAGATAGGCTACTCTGACATCGTAAATAGATGAGTGGCTCACAATTTGTTATAGACACCTGTTACAGAGGGAATCTTGGGCCAGGGTCAAAATTGACCCTTACCATACTGGGAAGGTATAAAATCTGAACAGAGTGTAACGGGGTTTTTTTTCTTTTTCTTTGTTACTGTGTATGTAATCAAAATGGCGTCTTTGTTTTGTTACAAGTAGGAATCCTGGCGCCTGAGTTAATAGTAGGAATGCTAGGTTCTTTGTTATGATAAGTGTTGGAAGCTTGTTTGGGACTGTAAACTGTTTGTTGGCGGGGCTTTTGGGGAGTCGGCGCGATGGAGTGAGAGAGAGAGGACGGGGTGCTGGAAGCTGGGCGACGGTACGGACCCCGAGCGGGGGTCCCCGGCCCAAGGTTTTCGGTGATGAGAGGAGACGGAGACAGAGGAGTGTGGAGCGACTGGTCGACCACCGTGGGGGTCCCAGGAGGCGGGTCGAGGAGTTCGGAGGGGATCGAATACCAGAAGACTTCAGTAATTGAGCTCCAACGATTGTGCACGAAGTGGTTTGGACTTTGATAAGTTTGGCGCCTTTTCTTTTTTTTTTCTCTTATTCATATATACTGTATCGTTAGTAATCGCTTAGTTATAGTACTCTTTATAAATTGTACTCATTTAATCGCATAAGGTGTACTGTCTGTTTTTCGGCGAGGCAGGGACATCACACAGCATCCACACCAGCTGATTACCCAGTTTGGCGGGGCCGAAGGCTGCTCCCCCTAGACTAGAACGAGTTTGAGCGATGCCTGAGGTGACCCAGGGGTTACATTGTGGGTGCGATCGTCCGGGATTGATTTCTGTGGAAGCTGTGTGATCGCCCTCTTTAAATTGTGTCTGCGGCGAAGAGCTGGTGTGCCTTTGTGGGTGTGCGATTGCCGGTTATCTCTGCATGTGTGTTGGGTGGGGTGGCTGCTGTTGGTAGCCCGGAGGTCGTTGTTCGAGTTCCGACTAGCGCTGACGAAATGGTGGTGGTGCCATGGGTTGTCCGTACTGTTTGGAGAGTGAGGAGTGACAGGTTGGGATGTTTCAGCTATGGTGGGCTCCGCCCGGTTGTTGGAATAACGTCCAGCCCTAAAGGGGCGGAGCAGACCTCTCAGTTGTTGGGTGAGTGGCAGTGCTTGGCTGAGGGAAAGCGACAGGGATTGGTTGAAAGTTTGAGTAGGCGGGCTGGTAGCGTTGTTAGAACTGTCGGGCGCAATTATCTCGAAGTGACAGCTGCCAGTTCTGGGAACGTGTGGGAAAATGCGTGTGGTTCGACTGGAAGTCAAATGCCGCAGCTGGGGGGCTTATCATATCCGTGGCAGGAGATTGGTGGGAAGTTTTTAGGGTATCCCTTTTGGTTAGGAGGGCAGATAAATTGCTTGCGGAGACAGGGGGATTTGTCGAGGGGATCAGTTGTTCCGTTGATCCGAGAGATGTCGGGAAACTTAGAGGAGGCCCAGTGGGGGAACGGCTTGGGGTCTCTGGGGGAGCACGTTCCCAGCAATGTACCCGCAAGGAACAGACCCTATTCCTGAAGGCTTAGAGGGACCACGCACTCAGGTGTTGTTGCGGATGGATGGAAGTCAAGTTAAAGCCATCCTCGGCACCGGGGCACCGGTTAAGTTGCTGTACAGTTTGTTTTATAACCGCTTTTGGAAGCCTTTACCCTTGATGACATTGACGGCACTGGAGATTTGGGGTACCAGTGCCGGTGATTATAAAGACGACGGTTGTTGGTCAGTGAAAATGGAGTTCTTAGAGGCAAATGTGGAGGTGACTGAGGTTCGTGAATCGTTAATGCTGATGTGTCCGGACCCTGTTGAGACGGGCAGCGTTTCGGTTATGGAGAGAACCAATATCCTGTTGGTGCGCTTGGGGGCCTGCCCGGAGGAGGCGGGTGAGAGCTGTTTGGAGGCATTATCGATGCACCCAGAGTTTCGAGCTGCTTGTGCGGACGTGTGTAGCAGCATTGGGCCAATACCGAATTCCAACGAGAGCCGGTGGTGGTATGGCCTGGAGAAGTATCTGAGGGTGAGACCCTCTTAGTGGACGCTGCGAAATACCACCAGGGAGGGGAGTTGACTGCTGAAGACACCTCGGTGAGGCAGAGGTTGCGGCGACTGGCCCCTACAGAGTGGCAGACGGAGGCAGCGTGTGTGTGGATTATATTGGGCCGTAGAGGCGATGGCCTATCTGAGTAGTGCGAAGAGGTTTAAGGTGCTGGATCTGAGGAGTGGATGTTGCCAGATCCCGATGAGTGAGGCCGCCAAGGAGAAGACGGCGGTTCAAAGTTTCCTAGGAGTCTTTCCGGTCCGAAAAGATACCACAGGGTATCTCCGGAGCCCTTGCAACCTCCCTGCAGGGCATGTGGAAGACCATGGGGTGTGGAGGCGTTTGGAATTTTGACGTATGTGGATGATCTCCTGGTATTTGGATTTGCCTCAGGAGAATATGAAGTGAGGTCGTTGCAGGAGCGGCTGAGAACTACAGAGTTAAAGTGTTTTCTGGACACGTGCCAGAGTTGTCTCTACCGAATCAAGTTTGAAATGAAGACTGAGAGACCGGAGAGAGTGATCTGGAACCATTTGAAAGACTTACAAGTTGGAGAGAACGAAGAAAGTTGTTTGACTAAGGGCCACAGCAAACTGAGAGCCTGGAGAAGGGAGTTTGCGGAGGTGAAGAAATTGCGGACAAATCTCGGAAGGGGGAAGCGGTAGCTTGAAGGGAACCTGAAGATGACCATCGACAGTTCAAATGAAGTGCAAAACCTGAAGGTTGATCTGGAAGAAGTCATGAGGAGAAAAAAAGCTGGAGAGAAGTGCAGTGAATACTGAACTGGAGGGTGACCAATCTTTAACTGCTGCTTTTCAGGTCGGGGTGGAAGAAGCTGTTGGAGTAACTGCATTCCAGATTGAGATGGTCGGGATGCAGGAGTCAGAACTGCTGAGCCAGGGGCCAGAGAAGATGATAATCTCAATTGCAGGAGGCTGAAGAGACTGCAGGAGCAGTGCAGGCCACGTGTTTCCGTTTGGAGAAGATCAAACAGCAGCTACCGATCGAAGAAATGAGGAAGAATACGGATTCAAAGGCTGATGTGCTGGATGTGTGGTACATGCTGCCTTTTGCTGACTTTCCCTCGATTGAGGAAGAGACCTTTGGCCCTTCTTCCACTGAGTCAGGTGTAGTGGGGAGGGTTAGCTGTGTGCAGTGTGGGGTATGAGTGAGAGATTGAAAGAGGAGTTGGTAGTGGACCCAAGGTATCCTCAGCTGTGTCCTAGCCTAAGGGTTTAGGTGAGGGGGGTACGGAGGTCTCAGAAGGGTTTGGGAACGCTCAGATAGTTGGCCTATATAGCGCCTAAGGAACAGGGCGTGAGGTTTACTGTGTGGGGAGAAGATGTCACTGCTTGTGCTTGGGTTACGGTGTGTTAGCAGGAAAGGTGACGAGTTATCTAATAGTCATGAGGACATGACTTTTATTTGGTGGGGGGAGAGTGTAACGGGTTTTTTTTCTTTTTCTTTGTTACTGTGTATGTAATCAAAATGGCGTCTTTGTTTTGTTACAAGTAGGAATCCTGGCGCCTGAGTTAATAGTAGGAATGCTAGGTTCTTTGTTATGATAAGTGTTGGAAGCTTGTTTGGGACTGTAAACTGTTTGTTGGCGGGGCTTTTGGGGAGTCGGCGCGATGGAGTGAGAGAGAGAGGACGGGGTGCTGGAAGCTGGGCGACGGTACGGACCCCGAGCGGGGGTCCCCGGCCCAAGGTTTTCGGTGATGAGAGGAGACGGAGACAGAGGAGTGTGGAGCGACTGGTCGACCACCGTGGGGGTCCCAGGAGGCGGGTCGAGGAGTTCGGAGGGGATCGAATACCAGAAGACTTCAGTAATTGAGCTCCAACGATTGTGCACGAAGTGGTTTGGACTTTGATAAGTTTGGCGCCTTTTCTTTTTTTTTTCTCTTATTCATATATACTGTATCGTTAGTAATCGCTTAGTTATAGTACTCTTTATAAATTGTACTCATTTAATCGCATAAGGTGTACTGTCTGTTTTTCGGCGAGGCAGGGACATCACACAGCATCCACACCAGCTGATTACCCAGTTTGGCGGGGCCGAAGGCTGCTCCCCCTAGACTAGAACGAGTTTGAGCGATGCCTGAGGTGACCCAGGGGTTACAAGAATGTAAAGATTGATTTCTTTTTATTTTTATATACTGATCAAAAGAATATGGTAAGTCACTTTCGAGTTATAGTAAAAACAGATCTCTACAAGGTGATCTAAGTTCATTACAAATGTAAAATACAAGATAACTAGTTACATAAGTATCAACCTCACCCACTTTAATGTAACACACTAAATCATCACTGGTGCAGTCAGTCGGTTTCATAAGTCACATAATTAGTTAAATGGAAATCACCGTGTTCAGTCAGGGTTTTTTCGCTTGAATGCAGTAAAAACACAACCGTATTTGTAAGGTCCAGCTGCTGGTAAGTCAGTATCTTGACACACAAAACAGTTACAGCATGAAGATAAAAAAGCACTTCATGCAGCTCGGCGAAAATTTTATTGAAAAGCAACAGTCAGGAGATGGACACAGGGTAATTTCTAAATCACCGAATATCCCTTTGAGGACAGTTGAGTAAGTCATCAAGAAATGGAAAGCATATGACAGAGTTGTAAATCTGGCTACAGCAGACTGTCCTCAGTATCTGAGTGAGTGTGCAAGTAGGGAGCTAGTGAGGGGGAACACCAAGAGATCTTTGACAACACTGGAGGAGTTGCAAGCTTCAGTGGCTGAGATGGTAGCGACTGTGCATACAACAGCTGTTGCCCGAGTGTTTCAGCAGCCGCATCAGTGGCACAGAGAAAACCACATCTGAGCAAAAAACTAATGTGAAATCTCCGCTTGAGCGTGCCAAAAGGCACGTGGGAGACTCTGACGTTAGCGGGAAGAAAGTTCTATGGTCTGATAAAAACAAAAATGAGATTATTTTGCCCACAGACTAAACGTTATATTTGGCTGCATCGTGCCATGGGGAGGCTTCACTGCACTGGGCCCTGAAAAGCGAGTGAATGTAAAGGGTACAATGATTGCTAACAAACACAGGGAAATCCTACAGGAAAATCTGACCAGGTCTGCAAGAGAAATGCAACTTTGCAGAAGATATGTCTTCCAGCTAGACAATGACATATAACAATTAACAATTACAGCACGGAAACAAGCCATCTCGGCCCTTCTATTCTGTGCCGAGCGATTAATTTCACCTAGACCCACCCACGTACACTCAGCCCATAACCATCCATTCCTTTCCTATCCATATACCTATCTAATATTTTATTTAAATGACAATATCGACCCAGCCTCTACCACTTCTAATGAAAGCTCGTTCCACACAGCCAACAGTCTCTGAGTAAGGAAGTTCCCCCTCGTGTTACCCCTAAACTTTCAACTCATGTCCTCTTGTTTGAATCTCTCCTATTCTGAATGGAAAAAGCCTATTCTTGTCAACTCTATCTACCCCCTCATAATTTTAAATACCTCTATCGTCCCCCCTCAACCTTCTACGCTCCAAAGAATAAAGGCCTAACTTGTTCAACCTTTCTCTGTAAATTTCTCTGTAACTGCTTTAACCCAGGTAACATTCTAGTAAATCTCCTCTGTACTCTCTTTATTTTGTTGACATCTTTCCTATAATTTGGTGACCAGAACATTACACAATAGTCCAGATTGACCTAACCAATGCCTTGTACAATTTGAACATTACATCCCAACTCCTATATCAATGCTCTGATTGATAAATGTCAGCATACCAAAGGCTTTCTTCACCACCCTATCCACATGAGATTCCACCTTCAGAGAACTATGACCATTATTCCTAGATCACTCTGTTCTCCTGCATTCTTCAATGCCCTACTATTTACCATGTATGTCCTATTTTATTTAGTCCTACTAAAATGTAGCACCTCACACTTATCAGCATTAAACTCCATCTGCCAACTTTCAGCCCACTCTTCTAACTGGCCCAAATCTCTCGGCAGGCTTTGAAAACCTACTTCATTATCCATAACGGTACCTATCTTAGTATCATCTGCATACTTACTAATCCAATTCACCTCCTCATCATCAAGCATAAAGCCAAAGCTATACAGGAATAGCTTAAAATAACATAATTAATGTCCTACAGAGGCCAAGTCTGATTCCACACCTCAATCCAATTGAAAATATCTGGATGGTCTTGCAAAAGGATGTGCACTCATGCGCCCCATGCAGTATTACAGAGCCTCCGAGTTTCTCCAAAAGAAGTATGGTGACAATTGCAGTGTCCATAAGTGCAAAGCCGTTAGAGAACTATCCACAGAGAATTGAGGCTGCAATTGCTGCCAAAGCTGCATCTACTAAATACAGACTTTAATGTGATGAATACTGAATCAATCAAGTTCTAAGGTTTCCTGGGCTGTCTCTACTCCCTTTCTTGAAAAAGGGAACAACATTCGCCACTCTTCAACCCTCCATCTCGTCCGGTCCCGTTGACCTATCCTACTTGAGGCTTTCCAAAAGTTCCAGCATATCCTGTTTCGTAATATCCTTAATATCCATATGCTCGGGCTTTTCAGTCCGCTTTACGTCATCCCTACAATCGCCAAGATCCTTTTCTGTAGTGAGGTGGGTTTCAGCAACAGTATATTTGTTTCAGAATTCTCACGAGTACATTTAAGTTTCCCTTCAATAATTATGTGATTACGTGAATTAACATTGCCTAGTTGCATCAATAGAACAATGTTCCAGGCTTTTGGACACTGTCCGTATAATTTAACTCTTGAAATAATACGACTGCAAATGACTTAAGTTCCTAGATTCGTACCATTTCAGAATTGAATTGTCGATAATTGTTATGTAGCTCCTAGGCCAGCTCAGTAAATTCACCTCAATAACTATTCAGAAACTCAAACTAAACCTTCTCACAGCGATGTCTTGGATAAAGAATCTGGAACAAAAATTAGGCCCATAAAAATTGAGTCAGATGCTAATTACAAAATAAATATAGAAACCGCATATCAGTGTTTCAGAGGAGAAGTATCTGAGATATGTACAACAGCAGGTGTTTCCTTTGAGCTCAACAGAAAAAAAAACAGTTTTTAGAGACATTGCTGCAGAATGTGACAAGACAGATTATATATACAGAGAATGAATGAATATTAGACACTATATTCAATTACTACAGTGCAAATATTCTTTCTGGACATTCCTCGGGACAAGAGGATGCAAGACACATTTTGAAAAGCTATTTTAAAGTTGGAGTGACTACGTTACCTTAAAGTCGTGGCAAGATGCCACGAAAACTAAAAGAAAAAAAAACAGATGTTCTAGTTCTGAAGCAGTTCTTAGTGTCAACAGTGCTAGGGGGAGGGAGAGGAGAAATTGATTACATTGGCAAATTTTGGAATCAATGAAATCTCTGCTAACATCCAGAACATAAAATAACTCGAGTGCAGGATCTGACAATAAACAACTAGCTCAACCTGAATGGACAAATACAGCAGAATTTTTTTTCAAATTGCTATTGTAAATTAACAGAACAATCGGTTTAACCTTAAATATATGATTGAAGACATAAACACCTGCTGCATTATTTGAATTTCTGTACTGCTTAGTGCAGTCCCAAATCTGTGCTCAGGAATGACTGGTGCGAGAAATACAAAGAGTACTGTTAAGAATATAACACCAACACTGTTTTGAAATTGTGGAAAATGCTTTTGGTGATCTGGGTTTGGAGTAGCAAACAATATTCATTGGAATCAGTGGTAACCCGTTACAAATAGATAATACATGTTGTGGTAACTTAGTTTTGAAATGAGTCGAAGACGAGACCATTGTCATATGTTGTGTGTCCTTATTTCTCAGGGTTATTTTATGATACAGTACCATCGTGTATCTCGATATGTATCTCGATTACTGCTGTTCTGTATATCGATGCACTGCATACAATCCAGAAGTAAATATGATGAAATCATTATCAAAGGAACTTTGGCATAGGGAAAGCACAGCTTGAGGCAGCGTCCAATCCAGCTGGACATTCATCTTCCATTCTGCACAAAATACTTCAAATTTTCTCGGACTTCCTTGCTTTTTTAGTTTCTAAAAACAGAATGCTGAATTTTGGAATAAAAAACAATCTATTCTGTTTTCATCTCCCCTCTTCACTGTCATTCTTTAGTATTCTGTTCTGCTCCGTCTTTTTACTTGGTGCATTGGATGTTTATCTAACTCAGCATTGAGTTCACTGTGCTTCGTCACAGCCCAATTTTTCACATAAAAGCTGATGACATTCATTCTGCGATTTCAGATATGTCTTTTTTTTCCAAATTCCTCAACTTCCATTCGCATTTTCATCAAGAGTATACTGACTTAAAAATTTTCACGTTGAACGCAATTTATTCCTAAAAAGAGAAATTCGATAGATAAATGCATGATTGGTTCATAGTCTACAAGTTTCGCTGGGCCCATTGAATGTTCCCAGCTGTTCGCACGTGGTTTGTTCTCCTTTTGCCTTGTAATAGCGTTTAGTTGCTCATCTCAGCTTTGACTTTGTTTTTATTAATTTTTGCTGTGTTGAGATTGCTGCTACCAATATGATTCCAGGACACGGGGAGGATCAGCCATCTGCCAGAAAATGGTTTCCCACTATACTCTGGAGACCACTTTAAATTTCGAAACGGGGAGTCATACGAAAAGAAAAAAAAGAATCTTGAGATACATGTATGTCATTATGTCCCATAAAAAGCAAAATCTGATGAGGGCATAGAAAACAGCAAAAACTTTAAAAACGAGTATAGTAAGTGCCTTAGCCGGAGGAAATAGAAAGTAAACAGCTAGACAACAGGAGCAGATATTTGAGCCAATAATATCTGTAGTGAAATCCACACAAAATTGCAGACACCATATCTACCAGCATATTTACTGTCAAACCAGCCCCATCATGTTCCTGTTCCCATCTGAAAGTCTTTTGAACGCAACTGTCGTATCTGCCTCTACTGGTAGCTTCAACAACATGTTAGACGTATCTCTCTTTGCTGATTAAACAGCTTGCCCTGCACATTGACTTCAAACGTGTTTTCCTTTTAGCCTAAAGCTTAGCTGCTCTGGTTTTGATCTTTCTAATATGGGGAAGAGTTTCTGTCCTGGGATACGATTGTCCTCCCAAGGTACAGCACCTCAAACTTGTCCCGGTTGAACCAAATTTGAAATCCCTTCAGCCATAAATTTTAATGATATTCTGTTGCACGTTTTGAGGATCTCCTTCACACCCCAGTCCTTTACCATTTTGTATCTGCCACAAATTGAACAACAAACTTTCTCGTTGCCCCTGCAGAACACCACTGGGCACAGTCTTCATATCAGAATATCTCTCTTCAATCCATAGCCTGTCGAATTCTAAACCCAAACCTCCATGTCACATGGCATCCTATGTATCTCCATCGTCGTTCTCAACCCACCTGACCACACTGTCAGATGCAACACCTTACATCATGCAGACGTCATCCAACCACAATCCCTAAAATCACAGAACTCGCTTTCTACAATTACCAATTTAGTTATTTTTTAATGAGATGTCCTTTTCCACAAATAAACTATAACGGTTCCCACTCCTATCCTAAGTGTATTACAGACTGTAATTAATCCTAGCCCTTACAATGCACCCACTAATTTCAGATCACTGATCAGAGTCTAATTTGTTTCTTTGCATACTTAGTCAAGGGACAAACATTTAGCCCCAGTTCACTGGCAGCTTAGCGGTCTGGACAGTAAATACAGCAATCTCCGTCTATTCCCCAGCAATCTGCCCACGTTGATCCCCTAAAGGTAGGATGAATCATGGGAATTCAGCCATCTCACTACCATCTCTCCTTTCAGCCTAAAGTTAAACTTGAAATAAGGGGGTCGTTGAGAGTGGACCCAAATACAAGACACAGACACTGAAGTACTGGGAACTGGACTGTACTAGAGTTAGAAACTTGACTGGGCACAGACTAGGAGCTGGGACACAGACTTGGGCTAGGAATTTTGCTAGGAAAGCGGGACCAGCACCAGGAACTGGGAAACAGGAGCCTGGGCTTGGACTCCGAGACAAAGACTGGACAAGGACCTGGAAACCTAGGTCTTGACTCGGACTCGGACCCCGGAACTAGGCGAGGACATGACGTGGCTGCATGACTGGACATGGCTTGTGTTCTTCGAGGCTTGGCTGCAAGGCTAGATGAGGCTTGGGCATGTACTCCGAGCCAGAGTCTGGGCATGGACCCGCAGCTGGGTCTTGTCTCGGTCTCGGACTCCGGAACGAGGCGAAGACATGGCGTGGTTTTGGGAGACAGGAAATTCGGAGTCTTGGACGAGAACTAGTCGCTCGGAACCTTAGTCTAGAGCATGGGAACACGAAGCCTTAGATTTGAGAGACAGGAACAAGGTACACAGAGCCGGGACCCCTCCTTGGGAACAGGACGTAGGGCCGGGACTGAAACACATAACACGGAGCCGGGACACCCCCTAGGGAACAGGACGTAGGGCCGGGAGGCATGCTCAGAAAGCTGAACACGACGAAATTGTTCCCAACACAACGTAGCGACAAACGGCCGGAGCTACCTAGCGAAGGCGAAGACACAAAGAGACAGTTCCAAACAACGATAGACAGTTTCTTACCTTGACACAGCAAGACTCTGGTCCCGCGACAGCGGCAGAACTTAACGGCGAAACAGGCAAAGCGTGAGACAAGACTTCAGAAGGAAAAGGAGGAGGACGGAAGAGTCAGGCCTCAGGGTAACGGCAAAGACAGCCTGGCTTACGCAATGGAGGCAAGGACAGGAAGTGACACATCCAACCGCCGGGTAACTGCAAAGACGGCCTGACTTACCCCACGGAAGTGAGGACGCGATACTGACAATAAGAACCAGCACCCACACTCAAACCCTGGCCACTTATATTCCCAGCCTCAAGACGAGCATCAGGTGCCTATGATTATGCCCAAACTAAGCAAGGGACAGCCGGTAGAGCCGGAGTCTGGTGTCCACGGACTGGACCGTGAACCGAAACGCGCACTTCACGGATCGGATCATGACAGTACCCCCACCTCCCTCCCACCACCTCTATGGGAGCCTCCCGGCGACCAAACAGGCTCTCCAGGACGAAGAACGACCTGAGCGGGTGGGGGAGTTACTCAACCAGGAGGGAACCCAGGATGACGAGAGTTAGACGACAGTGTCTACGTTGCTGGGTCCATGTATGACTGGTTCGTTCTGTCATGGGGTGGGGGCAGGAACGGACCTAAATGCAAGACACAGAGACTAACGTACTGGGAACTAGACTGGACGAGAGTTACGGACTTGACTGGACACAGACTTGGAGCTGGGACAGGAACACAGACTTAGGCTAGGACTTCAGCTAGAAAAGCGGAACCAGGGCAAGTAACTGGGAACTTGGAACCGGGCTTGGACTGCGATCCAGAGGCTAGATAATGACCCAGAAACTGGGGTTTGACTCGGGCTCGGATTCCGGAACTAGGCGAGCACATGACGTGACTGCAGGACTGGACATGGCTTGGTTTCTTCGAGACGTGGCTACAGGACTAAGCGAGGCTTGTATTTGGACTCCCAGCTAGAGACTGGGCAAGGACCCAGAATCTGGGTCTTGACTCGGACGCGGACTCCGGACCGAGGCGAAGACATGACAGGTCTTGGGATACACGAATCTCGGAGCATTGGAAGTGGACTGGGGGCTCGAAGCCTTAGCCTAGAGCACGGGAACACGGAGCCTTGGATTTCAGAGACAGGACCCGAGCCGGGTCCCTCCTTGGGAACAGGGCGTAGGGCCGGGACTCAAACACAGAATGCTAAACACGGCGAAACGGTTCCCAACACAAGGTCGCGGCAAACGGCTGGACCTACCTAGCGAAGGCGAGGACACAAAGAGACAGTTCCAAACAACGATAGATAGTTTATCATCTTGACACAGCTTCAGCGGTAGAACTTGATGGCGAAACAGGCAAGGTTTTAAAAGAAAGGGGAAGCGAAGGGAACAGTCCGTCCTCAGGGTAACAGTAAAAACGGCCTGGCTTACCCAATGGAGGCAAGGACAAGAAGGGGCAGATCTGACCGCAGGGTAACGGCAAAGACAGCCTGACTTATCCCACGGAGGCGAGAACGGGATACTGACGAGACGAACCAGCAGCCACAATCGAACCCAGGTCCAGTTTAATTCCCAGCACCAAGACAAGTATCAGGTGCATATGATTAAGCCCTACTGAAACAAAGGATAGCCGGAAGACCCGGAGTCCGGTGTCCACGGACTGGACCGTAAATGGGAAAGCGGACTACACGGACCGGACCATGACAAAGCTGCCATATATCTAATCTCTCTAACGTGCAACAAATTTCTGTTTCTGGATACTAGTGTCCTCGCTAGGTACAAAACCTCTATTTTTTTTTTTTGCTGGTTGAACTATTTTTAAAATCCCTTCAGCCATAACTTTAAATAATGTTCTATTGAATGTTTTGACGATCTTCCTCATTTTTCAGACCTTCGCCATTTTGTATCGTCCACAAATTTAACCGCAAACTTTATGTTATTCCAAAGGAACAAACAGTCTTAAAACAGCCTTTTGCAGAACACCACTAGGCACAGTCTTCAAGCTGGAATCTCTCGCTGCAACCTCCATAGTCTGTCGAATTCTAAAGCCAAACTTCCAAGTGGCTCGGCATCCTGTGTATCTTAATCTTCATGTTCAACCCACCATAGAAAAGCATTAACAGATGCAACCCTAATCAGCATGCAGAAATCACGCAAGACGGATCCCATAAATCACTGAACTCGCTTTCCTACAATTCTATATTCACTTTTTCTGCGATGTCCTCTTCCACACTAAACAAACACGCTGGTTGCCACTCCTATTATATGTTGTTTATTTTCTGTAATTAATCTTACCCTTGGCAGTCTAATTTCAAAACACTCATTGGAGATTCAGTTGCCTGTTCGCATTTGTAGACATGGGAGCAACATTGAGCTCCATTTCACTGCCAGCTCGGCTGAATGGAAAATAATTACAGAAATCTTCATAAATTCCACAACATTCTTCCTACGTGCATCTTCATAAGGTAGGATGTCCTATCAGGCCAGGGGAATATGTCCATATTAATTTCTTTCAAATCACTTAATAGCATCTACCTCTTTGTTTCACGATTCAGTAGCTTATTCTAATAGCACACTCTGATCTCACTTTCCCTGTATCATTCCCCTTCGTGAATATAAATGCAGAAAACTGATTTACTACTTTGCCGACATCCTCCGACTGCTAACACTGTCATATGCTTAAAAAACACTCCTGGATGCAGCTGAAAAACTCTGCCTTAAAAAAAGTTTGATTCTTGATTTGTTTGTTTGTTTGGTTTTGAAGCAATGCTGTACCCACCAATATTGGTAAGTTAAAGTTAAACACGACCAACATATTTTACTCACTTAAATCAGTCATACTCTGCATTCCTGCTCCTATGCTTCTACAGGATATTGGGAATTAATAAAATAATCAGACCAGTGTGAATAATTTCAGATTTACCCACTTTGCCTCAGGGGATGAATGTCTTCTCTGAGTAGAGCAGTAACATTTTATCTGATTACCCGCAGAATTTTTCTAATATTTTTACTTCCCATCGTATCACTTCCAGCATATTGACATTAGGGGACGTTGAGTGGGCAGACTTGTCCCAATATCAACAATGGCTCTATCATGGAGTGAACGCTATATTTTAAAGCATTAATCTAGGTTCTGAATCATCAGCCTAATCTGTGATACTCGTTGATAAGAGATAAACTTACTTCAATCTATAATGCCCACTATATTCATTAAGCGCTCCCTGCCTGCCTTTCATTTCAGATTTATTTGTCAGGCCGACTGCACTCATGAATACAAACAAAGAACCTTAGAACCCTACCAGTTTAGCTGCAGCCCATTTTTCCTACACAATTACCTGCTTCTTCATCAAACGCCTATTAGCCTATATCTCTAAAGCCCCCGTTCCGCACTCTATTTTAATTATTTACATTGTCAGAACAAGGTACAGAAAGTAATACTCCGAATACAACTCTGGATTTTCTGCCATTAAACTCCAGTCTAACTCCCGAAATTACGTTAGCAGATCTACAGCTTCCTTCATGGCCATTACTTTGGTTTCAAAATGAAAGACGTATAACACAGCACACTATCTCCTTCAGAATATCCTATGCCCGCTCAGAGATATCGTTTATTCTGGAGCAAGTGAGGCAACATACCATTCTGAATTTTGGTTTGCGATCACAGAAATCTCTTCCTGTCACTCTGAATTTAGAATTTCCTCTCGCCTTTGCTCGACTGGCCTTTGTCTGCCTTGCAATTCAGCAATGACCTACCTGGTTCCTCTGCGAGACTGTTGCCCTTGTTCAATCTCTTCCCACCTATGTTTGTGATACTTCTCATGCTTTGAATTTTTTCAAGGATTTTAAGTTCCCTTGCCCCCACCTTCTTATGTTCACCATAGACGTCCAGTCCCTATATACATCCATCCCCCACCGAGATGGTCTCGAAGTTCTTCGCTTTTTTTTTTTGGATTCCAGACCTAACCAATTCCCCTCTACTACCACTCTCCTCCGTCTAGCGGAATTAGTTCTTACTCTCAATAATTTCTCCTTTGGCTCCTCCCACTTCCTCCAAACCAAGGGTGTAGCCATGAGTAACCCGTAAGGGTCCCAGTTATGCCTGTATTTTTGTTGGCTTTGTGGAACAGTCCATGTTCCAAGGCTATACCGGTATCTATCCCCCCTCTTTTCCTTCGCTACATCGACGACTGCATTGGCGCTGTCTCTTGCTCGCATGCTGAGCTCATTGACTTCATTAACTTTGCCTCCAACTTTCACCCTGCCCTCAAAATTTACCTGGTCCATTTCCGACAACTCCCCTCCCCCCCCCCTTCCTTGATCTTTTTGTCTCCATCTCTGGAGACAGCCTATCTATTGATATCTACTATAAGCCTACAAACTCTCAGAGCTACCTGGATTATTCCTCTTCCCACCCTGTCTCTTGCAAAAATGCTATCCCCTTCTCACAATTCCTCCGTCTCCGCCGCATCTGCTCTCAGGATGAGGCTTTTCATTCCAGAACGAAGGAGATGTCTTACTTTTTTAAACAAAGGGGCTTCTCTTTGTCCACCATCAACTCTGCTTTCAAACGCATCTCTCACTTTTCCCGCACATCTGCCCTCACCCCCATCCGCCCACCACCGCACTCGGGATAGGGTTCCCCTTGTCTTTACGTACCACCCCACCCAGCCTCCAGGTCCAACGTAAAATTCTCCGTATCTTCTGCCACCTCCAACGGGATCCCCACTACCAAACACATTTTCCCCCCACCCTTCCTCGTCCGCTTTCCGCAGGGATTGCGCCCTACACGACTCCTTTGTCCACACGCCCCCGCCCCCTCCATCCCTTCCCACCGATCTCCCTCCTGGTACTTATCCTTGTAAACGGAACAAGTGCTATACCTGCCCTTATTTCCTCCCTCACCACCATTCAGGGCCCCAGACAGTCCCTTCCAGGTGAGGCGACACTTCACCTGTGAGTCGGCTGGTGTGGTATACTGCGTCCGATGCTCCCGGTGTGACCTTTTTATATATTGGTAAGACACGACGCAGACTGGGAGACCGTTTCGGCTGAACT